>NC_081344.1:64735865-64871301 GCF_029784015.1 Lycium ferocissimum
CAACTACAACATCAATTTGAGTCATTAAACATTCATTTCCAACATAGAATTCATAACGACGACGAATAAAACATTAAGCGATATTAATTCGTTCATTGTCATATAATATGACCCATTTCGACCAACACTACACATATACATATATGGATGATTCCCAATCGTTCTTTACCTTACAATGATCATAATATGCTAACTAGACATTAATTCATAGTTTCAACACAACACAACACAACACAACACACACATACTTACACGGCTCAACACTACATTCACCACCTCCACTTCAACATGCCATATTTCATGAATTTCCTTCATTTTAACATACTACAACATACATACAACCTCTACAACACATAAAACATAATCAATTCTTACCTTTTCTCTCTTCAATTCCACAAGAGGCTAGGTTTCCAAAGATGAAAACTAGCGGGTTGATCGCTCCAACGACACTTCCACGCTACTTAGGGACCTCAAAATAGTGGGTTTGCATCATCAAAATAATTTTAGAAGAGCTAGAAATGGGACTTGATTTTTGGCTCCCATGGCCGAGAGCTTCTTGCTCTTCAACTTCTTGTTCTCTTATTTTTTTCTAAGTGTTGAAGTGTAAATGAAGACTAGTGGTCATCTTTTGCCATTATATGAAGTGTACAATTTCCCTTGGCCCACACCATGTGTTGGACCAATTAAAATTGTCCACACATTGTGTGGGCCAACACCCACACTTACACGGCCAACCATAGAAAATGGATGACTTTTCCAACTTTCAATTTTTATCACTTTTGGTCCCAAATTCTCCTAATTATTCCATACCAACAAATTCATGAACAACTTATGTCCAAAAATAAAATCGAAGGTCAAAAGTCTCGACTTTGCATCCCGGAATAGTTTTGGTCCTTAACTTATCATAATTAATCCGGATTGTTCCAATGTTCAAAAATACGGGATATAACAATGTTACCCGACTTTCGTTTAGTTAAACATAAGTCTGTCTTTGATTATCTAATTTTGGTACGAAGTTCCGTGAAGGTGGAAACGCGAGCATTGAAGGAGAACGATCAAGCGATAGAATAGCTAAATGAAAAAGTATGTTAAGGCTATCCCTTCTTTCTTTTTAGCATGAATCTTCCTATCTTTCCATGACTTCTTTATATATATGTATATACCGAAAATGATGAGTCTATGTTACCAAGAGCTCTCATGAGATAAAGACAGGAGATATGTTATGAATATGATGATGATGATGATGATGATCCCAAGTCTAGAGATCCTAAAGTTCATGATATGATACTTCTACAAAGCTAATGTTCCAAATTATGATTAACTGATGTCGTTCTTTGTGCTACATTCACCTTATATGCTAATTCCTTCAAAGTGAAGCAGAATGCTCTTGAAACTCCATAATGGAATCGGGGGTTCACGACCTTATGTCACTCCGATAAAGTATAGTTATCCTTAAGTTCCTATGCATGCATTATGATAAGGTTATAATAAGCCTATGAGATGTATGTGATGATAAAAGATTTCCGTAGCGAAAGTAATGATGATGATGAGATATACCGATCCTTGTTATGGCCGGGTACAGAAGACATGTATGTGATACTGTCGAGCCACTACGTGACCGAATACGGATAATGTTTAATGTGTATGAGTAGATACGGTATTAGGATATGTATATGTATGTGCATTTCGCGACTCTTGAGAAAAGGTAAAGTAAGCATGACGAACATCTCAAAAAGGTATTTGGTCTTTTATTTTATGCTGCCCTTCAGGTTTTACTTATGTTACTAATCATGCCTTACATACTCAGTACATATTTCGTAATGACGTCCTTTTCTTTTGGACGCTGTGTTCATGCCCACAGGTAGACAGGGAGGTGATTCAGACTCGTAGGAGCTACTAGCAAACTTTGAGAGCACTCCATTGTTTCGAAGGTGCCATTGATTTATTCTTTTGTGTATATATATATATATTTTGGGCACGACGGGCCCCTGTCCCGTCCATATGTCTAGTACTCTAGTAGAGGCTCGTAGATACGTATGTGTGGGTAGTATGGTCTCACGATGTCCTTATTGTATGTATATTATTTTGATAGACGAACGGCTTATGTATGTAAAGGTAATTATGTTTCAAGTGAAAAATGGTTTTCTTATGATTATAAGCATGAGAATAATGAATGATCGCAGGATGAGTAACCGAATGAGTGGTGCTCAGTGGTTAGCCCCGGGTACCGGTCATGGCCCCTAGCCGGGTCGTGACAAAAATGGTTTGCAGTAGTTCAGTCCTAGGAAGTGTCTACGAGCCGTGTCTAGTAGAGTCTTGTTTATGGTGTGTTGCGCGCCACACTAATAAACAAGGAGGCTACGTGGCATTTAGGAAAAATGACCATTCTTCATTTTAAAGAGATCGTGCGACAGAGGGCGTGTGTTATAAGATTATCTCCTCCCTAATAATGAGCTATGATTTCAGAAATGCCGCCAAAGGAAAAAGCTACAGCCGCCCAGAAGGGCAAGATTACGATGAAAAGGCGGGTAGAAAGGGAGCCGCCAACGAATGTAGAAGAGAATGAATCACATAATGAGGCCCCATCTAATACTTCTTCCACTCCGCCTAATTTAGAAGAACAAGAGGGAGCTTCAGTTCCAGCCTTAATGTCTCCAGTTCCTCCCTCGGTTACTTCGGGTCAACAAATGCCCAAGGCTATTCATTTATTGACACAGTTAGTTGCCGCTCAGGCATAGCGGCAAGGTACAGGTTCAAGTGACAGGGCAGTTAGTACTAAAGCCCGTGATTTCATGAGTTTGAATCCTCCGGAGTTTTTCGGGTTAAAGCCGGATGAAGACCCGCAAGGCTTTATCGATGAAATGTTGAGAAAATTGAAGGTTATTCATGCCTCCGAAACTGAATTTGTGGAGTTAGCATCTTACAGACTCCAGGATGTGGCAGTCTTATGGTATAATAATTGGATGTCCTCAAGAAAGGAGAATGCGCCTCCTCCAGTTTGGCAAGAATTTGTAGATGCTTTCATCCGCCACTATTTGCCACCCGAGGTCCGTCGAGCTAGAGCGGATAGATTCTTAAATCTGAAACAAGGAAATATGAGTGCCCGGGAGTATAGCCTTCAGTTTAATTCATTGGCTAGATATGCTCCGACTATGGTGGCCGACATGGGAGATAGAGTGCACAGATTTGTGAGTGGCCTAGGGCCACATTTATTCAAAGATTGTTTAACGGCTTCATTGCAAGACGGGATGGATATTTCCCGCATTCAGGCCCATGGCTAGAATTTAGAAAAGCAACAACATCCGCAAAAGGGCGAGCGTGATATTGATAGGGGACAAAGTAAGAGGGCCAGATCCATGGGTGCCGATAGCGACTATAGAGGAGGATCGAGGCAGTCATATTCTAGACACTCAGGCCAGTCGGCGACTAGTGTACCTCCACGAGTTGCGGTGCCGAGGTCCGATTTTCATTCATTCCGGATCGGATCGAGTTTCGCAGAGCCCGGCCCCCGCATAGGAGTGATTCAAAAAGCCGATGAGATCATCTATACCACAATATACCCAGTGCGGTAAGCTACATTAGGGACCGTGCCGATTGGGCTTGGATGTTTGCTATGTTTGCGGCCAGTCAGGCCATATTATGAGAGAGTTCCCATTTTGAGGCGGTAGGCGTGCGGTTCAGCCTACAGGATCCGCAGCTGGTTCTTCGTCCTCCATGCACCCTCCGGGGCAAGACTCCCAGACACTACAAAAGGTCAGGGTAGGGGCAAGGGGAAAGCGCTCAGTTCGAGTGGTCGTCAGCATCGTACGTATGTATTAGCCGAGCGACAGGACCTAGAGTCCCTCCCCGGTGCCGTCATGTATATCTCGCACTTGATAACGTGTTAAAGGAGGAATAAATATTTGTATTATTAAGCAAGTATGAATTGAGAGGTTTTATGCTATGTAGCGATGGTAATCGGTAAAGTATGATATGTGGTATTAACAATGTTTATACATCCTTGAGTATGGTATTGATCCACCACCTGTAATCTTCATGAAATACCTTTTAAAGTACTATCGATGAGGCTTAAAAAAAAGGGTTGTAAGGATGATGGTACTCAAGTTTCAGGGAAGTAAGGTATGAAGAGTAGAACTTCCAAGATAGTAGTTGTTGAATGATAGAGAAAAGATAGGGTCAGTTAGAAAAAGTAAGACAATGACGTACGCTACCGAGTAAGTTAGCTATTAATGAAAGCTTCCTTATCGTGTAGACTATATTGTCGATATGTTTATAAAGATGTGAGTGTTACGAGACATGAGTTATAGCACTTTAGAAGTTTACCGTTACAAGATTATTGAGCTAGTAGTACAAGGCTGCATAATCAACGAAGGAAAGGAGGGATGTTCCTAGGGGAATTAACTGTATAGTAGAAAGGGAATGGGAAAGGTATTGGCAGATATAAAAATGCATCCTCAATTGACGAGATGAACTTGTAGTTTAAGAGAGACCTGCCTAAAGAAAGAGTGTTCAGGTAATGGAGAAGAGAGAGGATATTAATAACCAAACATTGTTTCGGAAAATAGAGTTAGGTACTAAATGCTACTACGGTGATGAATGGGAATACGAATGACATGCGAAGGGGGTTGTAAAGAGGCCAACAAGGAAGTAGTAAAGAAGGACTGAATAGGAAGATACTTGAAGGAAATAATGAACTAAGACGGGAGGATAAGTGGAATAGCTGCCGCGAGTTAATTGAAATGAGGATAAACTATTTGAAAGCATTCGAAAGTTTGACGACAGTGACCCTCGGTATCACGCTGTTGAGATGCGAAAATTCTTTTTTGAAAAGGGCATGAAAATTATTAAGAGATTTCTTGAGAATAGACGCGAGGTGATTTAGAGAGCTCAATTAACTTATCTCCAGAATTGAAATTTGTAAATTCGAACTCTTATATGTTTATGCATTGCAAGTGCACTGATAATTTCCCATAGTTGTGCCGAGTAATGATATTACAGGACAGTTATCGTACGAGAAGTTCCTATTACCCTCCCAAATAACCCCAGGTTGTGAGTTAAGAACTAGAAATGTAAGCTTGATAAAGGTATTATAAAAGAATGCGAAGATGAAAGAGACCACCTGACAAACAAAACAAGATACGTAGTTAGGTACCCGCACTTATTCCATGCCCCCGGAAGAGATCCAAGGTGAAACATCAAGATTATGAGGTATGTGTGTTCTCCTTTTATGCATATGAGTCGTGTGTGGCCAAACTTTATTACTATGATATTGTGGCCCTGTGAGGCATCATTATTATGGGCTGTTGTGACAGGATGATAGTGCCACATTACAAGGAAAACTCTGGCAAAATTTTCATAGAAGTCCCGAAAACTTAACATTCGAGGACGAATGTTTTTAAAGGGGGGAAGAATGTTACACTTCCCATTTTATTTCAAGTAGATTTTGACTTATTGGCGGTGTATACCCTCGGTTCGGTAGTTTTCACCAGAGCTTTACTCACGAGATATTTTACGATGTATGTGTACAGGAATATAAGTAGGCATCCTTGACATTATAGGGGAGTTAGAAGTGAAACGAATCGAACCGGAGTAAAGCGAAGCAGTTTAGGAAACTGCTGAAACCAGTCAGCATCGACGGCCACGTCGATGAGCCGTCGACTGGCACCGTCGATAGGGTTCTGAACTCAGACATCTCAGGTGGCGATTCGACGGCCACGTCGACGGACCGTCGACACGTCGACGACCGTCGACCCGGCTCGTCAACCCGCGGACTCCGAAGTTTCCCCGTCTATAAATATAAGAACCCACGTTTTATTTTATTATTTTTCCACCAAAAGCAGATTCTATATCTCTCTAGAACCCTCCAAAAACCCTCCCTCTATTTTCACAACAATCTATACCAAAAAGCCAAGATCAAAGCCAAGAATTAAGAGATTCCTATACTAGGAAGCCTATTAGGGTTTGTGAAGGGTAAAAATTTATTTGGCATGCAAGTGGAGGATTTCATTTTGATGGAGTAGAGTAATTCAAGGCTTGTTTCCAAGTGATTAAGGTAAGTTTTATGATTCTTCCATGTTATTTAGACTATTGAGGGGTTAAAAGACTTGAATTATGGAGAAAAAGGGAACATGAGGTGCAAATATGAAAATAAAGATATTTTTAAATCATGACTTGACTTGAATCATAGTTCTTGATATGTAATGAGTGAAATCTTGCTATGAATAGTAGTAAAGATGTTGTAGAGGCATTGTATGAGAATGGACACGGGTGGTGCCATAGCTAGGGTTATAAAGGAGTGATAGGGAATGTTGGGATTGATAATGTCTAGCTTGATGAAGTTGTTGATTAAGATATGGTGGTTGTTGTTGTGATATTGGGAGTTATTAATACTATTATTATTATGTGGAGGAAGTTATCGAAATGAAGGAAGATGTTACCCGACTTTCATTAGCTTTAGTTAAGCATAAGTATGTCTTCGATTATCTAATTTTGGTACGAAGTTCCGTGAAGGTGGAAACGCGAGCATTGAAGGAGAACGATCAAGCTACATGAAAAGGTATGTTAAGGCTATCCCTTCTTTCTTTTTGGCATGAATCTTCCTATCTTTCCATGACTTCTCTATATATATGTATATACCGGAAATGATGAGTCTATGTTACCAAGAGCTCTCATGAGATAAAGACAGGAGATATGTTATGAATATGATGATGATGATGATGATGATGATGATGAGCCTAAGTCTAGAGACCCTAAAGTTCATGATATGATACTTCTACAAAGCTAATGTTCCAAATTATGATTAATTGATATGGTTCTTTGTGCTACATTCACCTTATATGCTAATTCCTTCAAAGTGAAGCAGAATGCTCATGAAACTCCATAATGGAATCGGGGGTTCACGACCTTATGTCACTCCGATAAAGTATAGTTATCCTTAAGTTCCTATGCATGCATTATGATAAGGTTATAATAAGCCTATGAGATATATGTGATAATAAAATATTTCCATAGCGATGATAATGATGATGATGAGATATACCGAGCCTTGTTATGACCGGGTACGGAAGACATGTATGTGATACTGTCGAGCCACTACGTGGCCAAATACGGATACTGTCGAGCCACTACGTGGCCGAATACGGATACTGTCTAGCCACTACGTGGCCGAATACGGATAATGTTTAATGTGTATGATCAGATACGGTATTAGGATATGTATATGTATGTGCATTCGCCCTTGAGAGAAAGGTAAAGTAAACGACGAACATCTCAAAAAGGTATTTGGTCTTTTTTATTTTATGCGTCGCCCTTCACGTTTTACTTATGTTACTACTCATGCCTTACATACTCGGTATATTTCGCATCGACGTCCTTTTCTTTGACGCTGTGTTCATGCCCACAGGTAGACAGGGAGGTGATTCAGACTCGTAGGAGCTACTAGTAGACTTTGAGAGCCCTCCATTGTTCCGGAGGTGCCATTGATTTATTCTTTTGTGTATATATATATTTTGGGCACGACGGGGCCCTGTCCCGTCCATATGTCTAGTACTCTAGTAGAGGCTCATAGATACGTATGTGTGGGTAGAATGGTCTCACGATGTCCTTATTGTATGTATATTATTTTGATAGGCAGGCGCGATGTATATAAAAGCGTAATTATGTTTCAAGTGAAAAATGGTTTTCCTATGATTATAAAGTGGGAATAATGAATGATCGCAGGATGAGTAACAGAATGAGTGGTGCTCGGTGGTTAGCCACGGGTACCCGTCATGGCCCCTAGCCAGGTCGTGACAATTATTTTGAAACCACCCTCAAACATGAGGACCCATTTTGTCATTTTCTCAAGAGCAAATGGTGAAAATTTTTGTGCCTACTTAGTGGGTGTTTAGCCATGTGATTTGGAATCATCTTTCATAGTTTGATTTCAAATTAGTTTTTGTTTATGAAATTTGCACAAAATTTCAATTTCAACTCTATATCATGATTTCAAATCTGAAATTCTCTAAGAAGTACAAATTGAGATTCCAAATCATGATTTCAAATTTTTAAAAATTTAAAACTTGACCTATAAGTCTATATTTTGTAAAAGAAAAATGACTCATGAGTTGGTTAATATATTTTTTAAATATAAAACTTGACTCAAGTAATAATGTTTGTTCGTTTTCTCAATCATCTAATCGCAAATGCAAGCTCGACCTGAAAAGATTATCCATACCATATGGGAGAATTATATTAGAGAATAGTTACACTACAACTCATGTTCTATTTTTCTTTCTATTGAACTATAACTCGATCAATAGATATTGTATTTTTTAGAAATGTCTTCATAGTGTATTAACTTTCTTATAAGCCATGATTTGCTCATTTGGTGAGACCATTGAAGAAATATTAATAGTTTTCACAACTTTTGAGTTTTCATATTTATGAGACAAATATAACTTTAGAAATCCAAATTGCATATCCAAATAAAACTTCAACTTCAAATCAACGTGATTTCAAACCATGTCCAAATGGGGCCTTAGTACTTACTGGCTAGAGGCATTTTTTAAGTATAGCTGTTATTGAATGTGATTCCTAGGGATTTGTGCTTTCTCGCAACTCAAGTCAAGAAATTGATCATATGTTTTCCACTGAGAAAATGACAAAGCTGGTCCCCTATGTTTGGGTAGGTTTGTCAGAAATGAGCACTTTTTCTTTCTGCCAAATGTTTTGACAAACTCTGTCTATTATGCCAAATGCTCAAAATTCTGGGAACGTGGAAATATACACAAATCTATACTAGTTAAATATAATTGACAGAGTACAAAGGGGAACTACATTTTGAAACATACAAGTTAGGACACTAAAATGCAGCCTTTATACAAGTACTCGATCACCGGGGGCTGTGAATGTGAAGCAGCATACGACTATCCAAGCTCTGTTGTCCGGAGAATTCTTCGCTAGAGATGAAGTTATTTGTTATCTTGATCGCATAAAGGTCTGATGTTTGTTCTGTTAATAATCCAAGAGTCTCTTCATCTTGACTTTCCTGAGTTTGAGACCATGGATGTTTGGTGAACCTTCTTAATCCTTCTAGCTCCATGGCCACTTCTTTCATTGTAGGCCTTTCTTCACCCGTTAACCTGAGACAGTGGCGAAGTGAGAAATTTCGCTAAGAGTGTTCAAGGTTTAATGTGAATGCATAAAAAGTAATTCTTGACCTATATACACAGTATAATTTTCTAAAACACATAATATAATTTTTCAATGAAGGGTGTCCAACTGATCCCATCAGTCTATGCGGCTACATCACTGACCTGAGGAATCTCTTTGCGAGCTCAGCAACACCTTGGCATTGCTCGAAACTCCTTCTCGTAGCACTTGCCTTTAGAGTATTTGAAACAATAGGTTTTCCTTAATACACCTGACAAAAAACCTTAATACACCTGACAAAAAATGCAGCTAGGCTTCTCTCGTTTTCAGATGCTGCAGTATCTAGGCGCATTCGCCCTGTTAAGAGCTCTGGAAGAACTACTCCAAACCTATAAACGTCGCTCTTTTCTGTCAATTGGCTTGTGTGGAAGTATTCAGTATCCAAGTAACCTAAAGTTCCTTGAACCAATGTAGTCACTTGAGTTTGATCCAGTGACAGTAATCTAGAAGCTCCGAAATCTGAAATTTTCGCTGTGTAATTCTCATACAGTTCATAGACTTCAAATCTCTATGAATTACAGGGGTGGAGGCTGCAGAATGAAGATACGCGAGAGCACCAGCAGCTTCGCATGCTATCCTCAATCAATTTTCCCAAGAAAACCAGCACGTTTCTCCGCCATCGTGGATATGGTAATAGAAGGTACCTTTGGAGATGAACTCGTGCACTAGTAGAGGACTTAAGTCTCCAAACAACAACCCAAGAGTTTCACCACATGTCAATGATTGACTTGCGAAAGAATGATCACTTCATTAATGAACAATACTATTTGGCTCTCGTCCATTAGTCTCGACTTTTTAATCACAACCACACGTTTGTCCGGAAGGACGACTTTGTAAACCGTTCCATAACCACCACGGCCGAGGATATGATCCTCATCTTAGTTGTGGGTGACTTTTTTGAGTTCTGCTGCTGTAAAGATATTAGCTGCATACTCCATGCTGCCCTCATTGATCTGAGTTCTGTGTCAATAACAAACTGCCATTTTTCTGAAAAAACTTTTCCGAGTCTTATGAGTTGTCTTCTTTTGATGCCCAAGTATATCCAAGTGGCACTGATGACCAAAGCCAGAAAGCCAAAGCACAAACCTGCATGCATATTTTCCAGATATATTTCATTCTTTGTCAAAACATTCTATACGAGTCACTTAATTCAATTAGAAACTTAATTGGATGTAATTTCAAATTCCTAAATATTATATGAACCAACCGGAACAATTTACATGGTATTTTTATGTCAATTTCATTATATTAGAAAAGAACTTAAGTGTCAATCCAACCGTTTCATTTTAATGAAAAGAAGATTGTTGTAACATACCAAAAGTACCTTTAAAACACTTTTTTTGATGAAGTACATAAATTGCGTTAGAAAGGCATCAAGAAGATGCAGATGTACAAAACATCTAACTGTTAGCTTCACGACATAACTACATGAAGCTGAAACTAAGCAAAAACCTATAGCAACAGTCAAAATGTGTCACCAAGATAACTGCTAAGTCAGGGTTAGGGAGCTGACAAAATCCAAAAAGTTATCAACACTGTTTACAGGGGAATGAAAATGCCAACTAAACAGACTAAGTAGACATCCAGCCTTTAGAATACTTGTAGGAGTTGCAATTCCGTAAAAACATCTGTTGTTCCTTTCCTTCCATATACACCAAAAAATTGCTGCTGGATCATTCTCCCGATCTTTTTGATGGTTTCGTCAACTCTCCAAAATATCCAACTTTAGAACTTGTGGTCCTAAACTTGTTAATCATGGCATTCTGTGGTTTTGAGAGCATGTCATTAATGGTAAAATGGAAAGTTAAAAGTTAAAAGAGTTCCCATATTTAGAAATGCGTCATATTTTTTAAACAGCCTAAAAAGGAAAGAGTACCATATTATATGAAACAGAGGAGTAAAAAGATGATAAGAATTTGGAAGAAAAAGCCCATAACATTAAAAAAAACTAACTTAACTTCTTGGAAGGATTTAAGACATGAAAACTGAATTAAATTAATCAAAACCCATCCACAGGGGTTAGCTCAATTGGCAAAGGTTGAGGGACTTGTGTCTTGGATCACAGGTTCGAGCCTGCGTCAAGCAAACTAACTCTGATATTTAAGTGAAGAAGGGTAGAGAGATGGACCCATCATCCCTAGTTTTGAAGGCTGTTGGTGGCCCAAAGAACGGATTTCTCGGTCATAAAAAATAGGAAAATTTACTTGGTGTAGCTACCCCTAAGACTTATTTATGGATAGCAACTACCCTTTCTAATATTTAAGTTTAGTAGCTATATTATTCAAATTTTACAATTTATAGCTACCCCACTTTTTACTAATTAACCGTGCTGCCCTCATATCCCTACATACACGCTACATGTTTATCTCTCTTCCTAAATATACTCTCTCTTCCTAAATACACGGCAATTAACTCCCCAATTCTCTCAATTTCTTCCATTATTCAAATCAGTTTCTATCACATCTTCAATTCTCATATCTATTTTTTCACTCTCCATATCTCTCGTTATTCAAATCGGTTTCTATCACATCTTGATTCTCTATCTGTTTTTCAATTCTCATATCAGTTTCTTGTTATGAAGATTTGAGCAACTAACAATTTTTTTTAAGTGGGTACATGACTCATATTGAGGGTGTTGATGGAATTAGTGAAGGGAAAGAGAAAAAATATGAAGGTCATAGAGAAACAATGTTGTTAATGGATTTCTATTTTGGATGACTAAGGAAATAGAGATGTCGAATAAGAGAAAATGCAGAGTTGAAACATGTTTTATTACAGTGTTAATCGTTCCTTAGGTGGTGTAGCATCATTTAGGAGCAAGAGAATAGGTTGTTGGTATAGAAACACCATTGATGAGAGTTGTGGAGTTTCATGCCCACCAAGTGTTTGATAAAATGTTTCAGTATATTTCAGTGTATTTCTGTGTATTAACAAACAATATATTTAATTTTCAGT
Source organism: Lycium ferocissimum (assembly GCF_029784015.1). Lineage (NCBI taxonomy): Eukaryota > Viridiplantae > Streptophyta > Magnoliopsida > Solanales > Solanaceae > Lycium > Lycium ferocissimum. Next base: position 64,748,013 of record NC_081344.1, read on the forward strand.
ATATTTCAGTGTATTACTTCGCTGTATTTCAATGTATTTTTTTTTTGGCGTAAATATAGTGAATGTTCCAAATATATAGCCTATTTTTGCTCCACTTTATTTTCACGATTTTGTATCTCGCTGTATTTCAATGTATTTCTGCATTTTGTATTTCTAATTTATGAATTTTTTTTGATATATTTCATTATATTCCATTGTATATACGCATACTACAACTTTATATTTCTTAAACAATCAACCATATTTTATTGTATTCCAGTGTATATTTTTCTATATTTGGAAGTTTTTAGATCATTAGTGGTTTTTGAATTCAAAAAGTTTTGATTGTGATAAAAGTTGAGAGAGATTCGTGAGTTGTTATGGAAGAACAACCGTTATGCGTGATTTGTGGTAAGTTTTAAATTGAATCCCAGATTTTTTTTAAAAAAAAAAAAATTGTTCCATAAATAGGGCCTGATTTTACCCTCTAGTGATTTGCGTTTCTTGTATTTCACTGTATTTAATTATATTTCATTGTATATTTGCATACTACAACTTTTGAATGGAGTGATTTTGTTGAGTTTTTTTGAATTCAAAAACTTTTGAATTGAGTGATTTTGATTGACAGACGTGAGCTGTTATGGAACCTCATAAGGTTTGCGTGAATCATGGAAGCATTAATTACCATTTAATTTGGAAAAGATTTTTATTGCCTTAAATAGAGTCGTTCTTTACTCAACAGCGTCGCTGTATTTCGCTGTATTTCTCTGTATTTCGAAAACGCGAAATTTACTGGAAATACAGCCAAAAGCATTTACGAATTGTAATTTTTCAACTTGTAGCTATAAATTGTTAGAAGCTATTAAAAGGTAGTTATTTGTGTAAGTTTCACTAAAAAATATTTATCAAAATCTGATGGAGTAGACCTACCTAGTGAGAGTTGAAGAATGGGTAACTTAGAGTTCTGAGGGATGCAATCGCGGCTATTTCTTTTGCCATCACCAATCTGACCATGTGGACAAGTGCAGTTTAGCCTCCAGGAAAGTCATTTCATTCCATCACAAGGATTATCCTCGCATTCATCTATGTCTGGCAATTAATCAAACATCAGAAGGACAATAACAAAGAAACATAATTAAAACAGAGACAAAAATATAGTTTTTTTTTTTTTTTTTTCTTTCTCATTTTGCCATCCTAATGCTTGAAACTGTTCCTCCATTGTACACCACAAATTAACCGAAAGACAATCCCTGAGAAAAGCTCCAAGTCTTTCCTTGCTACAACCATCACCCAGTCTTTGGGTAATATCTAGTTCATTTGATGACAGGAAACTCAAAACTTAAAGTCTGAAAAGTTAGGATAAAAAATTAGTGTGCCTCTTTGGGATATATCAAGTTCATTCCATGCGGAATGACCCATCAAACTATTGAGTCAAAATTAGTGTAACCCGAAGGATAAAAATGTGTAAAGGAGCTGTCTAAGTGTGTGGATGTGCCCTGAGTTAGTTGATGCAGTGAAGAGTTGTAAATGTATAAGTTGGTTATGTATTGGTTGTACAGCGGCAGTTAGTGTTACTGTCGGTGGAGTTTGTTAGCTAATGACAGCTGTAGTTGGTAGTTAATTTGCATTAGATTTAGCTTAAATACATAAGTGTAGCTTGATATTTTCATTCATTCAATTCATCTCAATGTAATTGAGTCACTTTCTCTATAGCAGAGACCTGCATCTAGTAATTTATTAACAGAAATCAGCCAGTAATTCAGCAGAGACCTGCATCTAGTAATTTATTAACAGAAATCAGCCAGTAAAGCGTTAAGCGGTATTCTAAGAATGAGATAAAGATTCAATCTTATGGATGTAATGAAGAACAGGAAATACAAGGTATACAGCTGAGCTGAAGTAGTTTCATAAGAGGCAAAGAGGGAGCAGATCCTGCAACAACTGGCGGATATCTGATCCCATCCTGAGAGGATTTCTGCTGTTTGCAGATATCATTCTTGTTATTATATTCTACATTTGAGTGCTTTTGTACTTGTGAATCGGTAGACTTTCTTGAAGAGTTAATTCAGCAAGTCAAAAGAAGGCATTTGTTGCCAAAAAAGTAATATGGTAAAAGAGTGAAGTATTCACACTACATTAGACTAGTCAGACTAAAGATGGAAAAAAGAGCAAAAATGAAAAAAGAAAAAGTTAAGAAGACGTAGCCAACAATCAGATTATATGATGATTCAGGTTCATGGTTGCACAATCAAGTAATGGAGGTTTTTATGCCAGTTGGTAACAAGCAATGCACCTCTTTGGACAAATACCAAAAAAGCAGGGCTTTGAAATAGAAGAACGACCCCTCTTCCTGTAGAAATCCTAAGTTCAACAGATGATTAGTTTTTTCACCCTCAGATACAAACTTTGTATCACAAAGGACCTAGCAGCTCATAAGATCAAAATGATGTCATCGATCAAATTCCCTTGTGTTGAGTTATGACGCACATAGTGAACCACCAATTTCTGCATTTCTCCGAAAAGAGATACAACAGCAGAGTAATTCTTCATATTTAGGATAGTCTTAAGTAATTTAGAGAAGTCGACAAATGAAGGAAGAGGCTGTGTTCTGACCATTTGATGGAAGAGACTTACAGCAATTTCTAAGTTGCAGGAAGTTATTTATTCTCAAATTGATAGAAAATGATAACACCTGAAGATAACTACACAGCACTGAAAATGATATTACAAGACTTATAACGTGTACACATAAGGAAACTCGCCATTATTATTACTTTTTAAATCGGTGTGGCACCACTTTTTCTCATATTAAGAGTGCAATAACATTTTAAATCTAAGAAAAAGAAGACCGGATAAAAAACTCAAAGTACCAAAATTGAAGTACCTCCTCAATAGGCTTGCCTAGAAAGATAAAGTAACATTCTAATTGCCATCGTCTTCTGCAATTGCATTGGATGGCATTTCTTTTGCAGGGATAGAAAGGGAATTGCATCACAGCCATAGCGTAGCAAACAAACCAAGCGAAAGAATTATTCGCTTATTATTTTTCAAGTGAAGCTCTAGTATCATGTCAAGGACGGAAGGATTCTCCCTTATAACGTCTACCAAAAACTCAGCTGGGTTTTTTTGATGAGTTTGACCATGCAAATTGGGTTTTTTTGATGAATTCAATGGTAGATATGGGTTTTTGCAACTAAATGGAGAAACTGGGTAAAACTTTTCACATCCACGGTCAAATTATAAATTTTGATAAATGTTACACCTACAGATTTTTTATCAGCTCATAGGGGTCTAAGGCAAGGTGACCATCTTTCCCCTTTCCTTTTAATTTTAGTTATGGAGTGCTTGGTGGAATGACTAGCAAGGCAACACAGTTTGGGTGGATAAAAGGTTTTCAAGTAAATACAAGAGGCCAGGATCGATGATGATATCACATCTCTAATATGTAGATGATACGCTTATAATGTGGAAGCAAATGAAGAGCAAGTATTGTACCTGAAGACAATCTAATTGTTGTTTGAAGCTGTGCCAGGTTTACAAGTTAGTTATAAAGAGTGACATTTTCCGGATAAATAACACAAAGTTGGTAGAGCTTTTTTATGAAACAGACAAAGTTGGTAGAACTGCTAGGATGCAATCTGGAACTAGGTGCCAATCTTGAAAAGTGTGAGACAACGCTCTCAAATTGGAAGCAATATTTATACTTAGGAGGAAGACTAGTCTTAACCGATAGTGTGTTGGATGCTCTTTCTATCTATATTATATCTCTATTTCCAACACTAAGGAAGATAGAAACGAGAATGGATGAGTGAAGGAAAGATTTCTAGAGAGAAGAAAGCCTTCAACCTAGTCAAATGGAAAATTGTGATAACAAGCAAGATGGAAGGCAAAACAGGAGTATGAAAACTTAGGATACACAACAACAGTCTCCTTATGAAGCCGTTTTGGGGGGTTCTGCAATGAGGAAGAAGCAATGCGGAAGCAACTGATCAGAGAACACAGAGTGACATTTTCCATATAAATAACACAAAGCTGGTAGAACTGCTGTGATGCAACGTGGAACAATTACCAACCAATCTGGAAAAGTGTGAAAGGACGCTCTCAAAGTAGAAGCAGTATTTATCCTTAGGAGGAAGACTATTCCTAATCAATAGTGTGTTGGACGCTCTTTCTGTCTATTACTATGTCTCTCTTTCCAATACCAAGGAAGCTACAGAAGAGAATGGATGAGTTGAGGAAAGACTTCTTGTGGCAAGCTAATAGAGAGAAGAAAGCCTTCAACGTAGTCAAATGAGAAATTGTAACATTAAGGAAGAGGGAAGGTGAAATAGGAGTAAGAAACCGTAGGATAAACAACAAAAATCTCCTTATGAAGTGACTTTGGAGGTTCTACAATGAGGAAGATATGTGGAAGCAACTGATCGCAGAAAAAATATGGGATGGAAAGGATCTGGATCACAAAGGTTCCTAACTATTCTTTTGAACTTGGACATATATCAGAAACTTACAGGGCACATTCTCAGAGCACATTCACATTAAACTGAGAGATGGTAGGACTTCAAAGATACTTTGGGCCACATGGTCTGGTGAGTCAAGCAAAAAAGATACTATGAAGGTGAAAAAGAGAATATATGTAAAATATAGATGTACAGGAAGCTGAGAGGATGATAAGTTCCCTCAGTTCATTTCAACACACTGATTTTTTATTTTTTGTAACTGCACATCCAATTGAGGAGTAGTCTCCGATCCCTTATTTTCTTTTGGTGCATCCATGTAGTTCCTGTTTGTATAGCGGATTGGGTGTCTTTTGGAGAGAACCATATTTTGTAGGTTTCTCCTTTTTTGGCCTTTTCTGCAAACCCACACATAAACAAATTTGACATCATGTAATAAATTGCCTCGCGATTCTACAGACGAGGTTAATTTTATGATGAAACATAGAAGAAATTAGATCTATGCTACTCCTATCTAATAGTGTCCACGGGATTCAATATCCCATAGACAACTAATATCCTTAACAACAACTATGACGAAGCTACACATGGACACATGATCATGGTAAGCTCAAATGCATCCATCTCACTAACTAACATTACCAGCATTATAAGATATAGGTCTCTTTTCCCCAAAATTCTTAAAATTACAAGCATTACACTTAATCCATAATCTAAATTAAAGAAACAAACAATTAGAGGAGAGAATTTCAAACAGAGCTATGTCTTCAAAAGAAATAACTTCCCTCCATGTTCTAAGTTAGTTGACAATAACTATATGGACTACGACCCTTTTCGAATAGCAATGACAATTTGTATACCCTATCAATTATGAACAAGTTCTATTTCAACAAAGCATCCGGTACTCTGGGATCATATATAAACCTCAAAAATATATTCTTAAATATACTAATTATGGAGTTGACCGTTCATGTTCATCTATAATATACCATCAATGTTGAACAAGTTCTGTCTCCTGAAACATATAGTGAATGTTGAAAAGTTTTTTTTTTTTTTAACTTCAGGAAAAACACAAATATTCACTATATGTTTCAGGAGCAGAAGGATGAGGTTGACCTTGTCAGCTCTTATGTTCCAATTGCCAGAAAAGATTGTTCCCACAGTAAACGACAACAACAACATACCCAGACTTAGAGCCCGTTTGGATGGGCTTATGACTTATGGCTTATAAGCCAAAAGTCATAAGTTCGAAATCCTAACTTATGGCTTTTGACTTATTTTTGTTATTTTGGCTTAAAAACAAGTGCTTAAAAGTACTTTTTTATCTTACGCAAACACTACAAAAGTGCTTTAAAGCACCTAAAATCAGCCAATCCAAAGGCTCTTATAGATAGAAAATGATGACACATGAAGATAACTAAATAGCACTAAAAATGATATTCCTAGACTTATAATGCGTGCAACTCACATTATGTATCATATCAAGAGAGCAATAATATCTGATTTACAAGATAAAGAAGAGCCGAAAAACAATCAAATATCAAAGTGATGTACCTCTTCAATATGCCTGCCTGGAAAGCCCAAACAAAGCTTCAATTGCCATTTCTTCAGCTTCCAAAATGCATTGGATTCCATTTCAAATTGCAGTGATAAGCAGAAACTGTATGACAATTATAATGTAGCCGAATAAACCAAGTGACAAAAATATTCACTTCTTATTTTTTGAGTGAAGCTCTGGTAACATGTCAAGGACGGAAGGATTCTCGCATATAGCCTTTTCTAGTAACTCAGCTGTAGTTGCATCAAATGAGAAGCCCCTTCCGCTCATTTCCTTCATAAAAGTTGTCATTTCACTAATTTTGCTACACCTAAGAAAACCTCGCATAATAACATTGTAAGTGACATTGTCGGACAAGCAACCGCTGTCCTCCATTTTTCTAAGCATATCTTTAGCTTCATCCAAAAACCCTTCAAGACAGAATCCATTTATTATTATAGTGTATGTTCTCACATTCGGAAGCACTCCAATTAAAGAAAGCTTCTCAAAAATCTCATGAGCTTTGTTGAGTTTACCATTTTTGCACAATCCATTGATGACAACATTGTAGAATTGAATACTAGTATATTCTATCTTCCTTTCCGACTTATTAAAGAGTGACATAGCTTCTTCAACAAGTCTGTGCTTAAAATAACCACCGAGCAAAATGCAAAGAGTGCATAATTTAGGTACAGGCCACGTAGATAGCATCTCATCAAAGAACCTTTTTGCATCGCCAATTCTTCCAACTTCAAGCAGACCTTGTAAGAGAGTATTGTAGGTAACAATATTAGGTTTTAATCCCCTTTGAGAAATTTCATGAAACAATTGCATGGCCTCAGTCAATTTCTTCCTCTTACCGTGTCCATTTATTAGTATGTTATAGCTAATAATGTTAGGCTCAATGCACTTATCTATCATGGAATCAAAAACTCTCCTCACTCTATCTAGTTGACCACGCAAACAATATCCATCCATCATGGCAATGTAGGTGATTACATTAGGCTCTACACCTTTTTCAATCATGTGTCTCATTACTTCCTCTGCATCTTCGGCCTTTCCTTCTTTGCATAGTCCATCAATCACCATGCTGAAGGTGTGCACATTTGGATATATATTATGATTCACCATCTCAGAGAACAATGTCCTAACCTTTTCCCACTGACCGAGCTTACACAAACCATCAATCAATGAACTATATGTAACTATGTTTGGAGGAATGTCTTTTTGCTTCATCTTGTTCAAAAGGTTGATAGCAATATCTAAGTTTCCATCTTTACAAAGGGCATTTATAACAATGTTGTAGATATATATATTGGGCTTAGTGTTCCCCTGTTCCATTAACCGGAGCAAACTTAATGTTTTTTGAGTATGGCCCCTTTTGCTAAGCCCATTCATGACAGTTGCATACATGACTTCATTAGGCTCACAAATATTCTCTCTCACCAACTTCTTGAACAATTCAACTGCATCTTTGACCTTATTTTCAGCAAATAATCCCCTAATTAGCGTGGTAAATGTGACAACATCAAATGGAATGCCATTTTTCAAGTAAATGGGTAACACCGAAAATGCACATTCAGAATTATGCATCAGGCAGTAACTGTTAATCACACTATTCAAGATGAAAACATTAATTGGGATACGCAAGTTCTGGATTTCTCGAAAAAGAGAAATGACATCAGAATAATGCTTCATATTTAGAATAGTCTTAAATAATTGGCAGAAGACGAGAAGTGAAGGTAGAGGCTGCATTCTAACCATTTGATGAAAGAGTGTAACAGCATCATTTAAACACTTAATGGTTTCAAAATTGATGTTTAACCCAAGTTTACCCTTTACAGAAATGGATAACGAAGAATAAGCCCTTGTGGAAATTGCAGAACAAGAGATAAAGGGAATAACACCATTGAAAGGGCAACACAGAGAAATTATCTTCATCTTCAATGGCAAAGGAATCTCTATCAGTAAAGTTAAAGTTACTCTTCTCTTAGTGAATCCCTGAAGGTGTTCTGTTTCAGTGTGACCTAATTTGCCGGTCGTGTGATATTAAAAGTGTGTTTCTTTGAAAATTTAAGGTGACACATTTGATCAGCCTCTAGTCCCTCATAGATACCTTGAACAATCCGTTGGAGACACCTACCAAATTTGAAGGATAGAGCCACTTTGAAGGGCATATTACACATTTAAGCCAACTTAAAAGGGTATTTTTAGATATTTGATGTATTATTTAGCCCTAATATAAATATTTTACTACATAGCTTATTTTGGATAGATTATATTGATGAATATTTGTGAGCTTATTATTGCTTTTGAATTTTGCCCTAAGATTTACACGAGGTAACATTCTGTTGAGGTTTCTACTATTTTAGGTGCTTTTATTGAGTGTATTAGAAGTAACTAAGGTTTTAATCATAATTATTGTTAGTATTTTTTTAATATTTGTGTTTAGCTTTTATCTTTTCTTGCTTCTTATTTTCAATTTCTTGCACTTTATAATTTAGTTGCTATCAATAACCCCATCAACGTGTCCTTTCACTGTGTAATTGAACAACCAGCTCATTATCTGTTCACTCTCTTTTATCTTGCTCCGCTCAAATGTTCTAGATTTTCTTAATCTTCATTCCTTTCTAGCTTGCTTTGGTCGTTGGCCTTCTCTGCTGTGCTTATCCTGTTCGAGTTCGCATATATTCTCGAGGTTCAGCCCTTTGCTTCCGTTGCTCACAATATTATCATATTATATTAAAAGTAAAAAGCTCTTATCTTTAAAATTAGATTATCATTTTGTTCTTACACTAAATTAAAATTTAATTTAATATCTAATTAAATAATAATATTTTAATTACATAAAGGCAGATTTAGAGGTACAATTGGGGCTGGGCATATTTCAGTTCAAACCGATAAAACCGACCGAACCGTACCGAAGTTAATTTCGGTTTCGGTTTATTCGGTTTGGTTCGGTTTAAATTTATAAGATTTCAACAATTTGATTCGGTTTTCGATTTATGCAAAATTTAATTCGGTTAAACTAAATTTTAACAAGGTACTTTTTTCTTTGAATATATATATATATATATATATATATATATATATATATATATATATATATATATATATATATATATATATATATATATATATGTGTGTGTGTGTTGGGCTTCTACCCATAAATAATAAATCAAAGAGGCTCAAATCCTAATCCCAAAATAAAATATCCAACCCAATTAGTAGCCCTTTTAGCTAATGTATGGTCCGCGTTGTGACTGTATTATATATGTCTCTTTCTGGTCTCTCTATATGTGACGGCTTTGCTCGTGTTTAGATTTGCTAGTACTGTTATTGTTTCCTGTTTCCTCTAAGCTTAGAAAACATCGCTCTAATTTGAGCTTATGTTTGTTAAATATTGCTTGAAATTGTCCAAACGCCTACTTGTGGCTGTGGGAAAGTTTCCATATCTAAACCGAATAAACCGATCCGAAAATGCAAAAACCGGATTGAACCGAAGTTATTTCGGTTCGGTTTCGATTTCCATTTTTTACAAACCGAAAACCGAAAAACCGAACCGATTGAACGCCCAGCCCTGGGTACAACTACACTTTAATTCTTTAATTATGGCATTGTAAATTCCCTTAATTATACTAATTAATTCTATCTTTCATCTTCCCTCTAGAAATTGAAGTGCTTTTCTCCATTTGCTAATTATTTTGGGCAAATAAACCGTTGCCAAGAATTTATCAAACCAACCAATCAACTTAATTAATATAGCTATTAGTCTGTTTGTTGTGCTTCATAAGATATTTTTTAACTATTGTACGCTGAATCAGCCACCATAAAGTCTCCTGAATATATATCACGTATAATGCTTATGCATTTGGTATTCTTTATATTAATTTCTAGCTAGAGTATAAATATGCTAATGTAGAAAACGTTCCATAATAAATACGCTAATAGACAAAAGAGATGAACAGTAACATCGACCAAAATTTAGTAGCATTACAACCTTCTACGTTGCTAAACTAGAACTAGAATACAAAGAGTTGCATATTTCAATGCATTGAATCCCATAGTTAAGGGCCTGTTTAGAAAGCCATCTGGTAATTGGAATTGGGCATAATTACTTGGGTAGTAATTATATAGCCTAATAATTACAAAGTAGTGTAATTATAACAATCTGTTTATTTGTCATAACGTAATTATAGTGTAATTACAAGCGTGCTGTTTGGTTACACAAGTGTAATTACACAGTTAGTTTAATTTAAAAATAAAATTTATTTATAAAAAATTTAAAATTAATATTTAAAAATATTTGCCTTTATAAATGATATTAAATTAGTTATTTAATAACACATTGTTTCTTGAAAATATATTAATTAATAATCATATATTTGTAACTCGATATTGTAAGAAATAATTGACATATATTTTTCAAATTAATAATATTTAATTTTAATTAATTATAAAACTTAAAAGAAGACTTTTTTGTGAGAACGTCATGAATAGGGTGTTTGACAAAAAATAAAATTAATAAATATAATGCTATAACAATATTCAAATGTTTGACACAAAAATTCATCAAATGTAAGTGAAAAATAAACAACATGCAATGTGAAAGCAAATAACTTAAAATTGGAAATATAACCGAAATTCAAAATCCTAAAGAAAAAATTCAACATCATACTCTCATGTCAAATTCCAACATTACATGTTAAGTTCTCCATCGTAACTTAAGTAAATAATTGAAAAGAAAGTTTTAAAATATAAGCCTATAACCTCATTCACAATGAAATTCTACTTTAATAACGTCACTCATTATATGTCAAGTTTGTTAATGACTTATTCTTCCAATATTAAGAGATGTAGTTTCAAAAATTAGAATAATAACACGATTATGCTAAATGAATAAACTAGAATAAAATACGAGCAATTACATATAACCACAAGAAGTAAAGGTTGGGAATGAGAAGGAAATGAAAAATAAATAATATAAAAAAGAAAATTACATTTTAAAAAATAAAAATAATTAAAAAGTAAAAATAAAATAGAAATTAAAATAATAGAAATAAAAAATAAATTAAAAATCAAAAGAATAGAAATAAAAAATAAATTAAAAATCAAAAGAATATAAATAAAAATAAATTAAAATAAAAAGTAGAGTAAAAAAATAAACAAACTAAAAAGAATCCGTAATTATACGATGTAGTTACACCCAGTTCCCCCCCCCCCCTCTCCTCCTTGAAGACTGAGAGCAGTAATTACACCCTCTCAATTACACTAAATTCCCACCTAACTATGTAATTACTTGGTCAACCAAACAGGTCAAATTATGTAATTACACCCAATTTCAATTACATGGGTGGCTTTCCAGACAAGCCCTAAATGTAGATTATTACCGTTGATAAATGTGTGAAAAGAAGCCAAAGAGACACTAACCATGAAGGTACTGTATTAGTACTATATATATAAGGGAGAATACCCATTTTTTGTAGTTCTCACATGAATTTTTTTGACTCTTTTTATCCTTAATTGAAGTTTTAATGACTTTGTGGATCTTCACACATTTTTGTAAATTTTGAGAACTTTAAGGAATTTTTTATGCTACTAAAAATGATGATGTTATGGAAAAGGTTATAGTGGCCCCCTACAAAACGATTTTATGGAAAAGGCTATAGTGGCCCCCACAAAACATACTCATACATATTTGAGTCTTCTTTTATATAGAAATATTATAAACTTGTTTCAAATTACGTTTTCTCTTAAGAATTATTGTAAACACATAAAGAATTATCATATCATTCAAATTCTATCTTAATATAGACTTAATTATTGAATTAAAATATTACTTTTATAATACTATTTATTATTTATTGATGTTATTTACCATTTATCATTTGCTATTTTAATTTTTTATTCTTTTTTTTATTTTTTATTTTAATTTTCTCCTACAATCTTATGTCGTAAATGCTAGCAAACATAAGTAATTTACAAATATTTCACTTAAGTTTGGATTAAGTTTTAAATTAAGAGAATAAATATAAATAATGTATATCATTGTTAAATACTTAAAATGTATCAAAAATGTAAATTATAGTCCCTCTGTCTCAATCAAAAAATGAATTTCGAAATACGGTGGTTAATTAATCAAATTTTACGTGCGCACACTTTTGACATAAAATTTATTTACTATAATAAAGAGTAACAAGAAAATATATATATATATATATATATTCTGAAAATGTTTGAAAAAATAATTTAGTTAAAGAAAATAAAATTTGATCTTCAAACAATAATATTGCTAGACAATTGCAAAAATTATATTTTTTACTTTTCAAAATTTTAAAATATTTTGAAAAATAACAGATAATCAATATTTTATACTATAGTTTAGGAAAAATAGTTAAGTTCAACATGAAAAAGTTATTACAACGTATATTTCATAAAATGGTTCACTAAATTAGGAAAAGGGAAAAAATGTTAGTTTTTAACATGCATCTTTTGGAAGGTAGAAGAATGCTTAAAGTTAGAACAATTTAATTCTATTGACTTTTCATTATTTTTTCGTGTGATTTATACAAGAATAGCTACAAAAAATTCTTGTAATATCAAGGCTTTCAATTATTTATATTTATTTTAAAGTTAACTTTATTGATTTCATCATGCAACAATATTTGTGCATCAAATATTTTTTACATTAATTGACTATTGTAATATCTTTGGTAAAAAATTAAGTTAGCCAATATGAGTTCAATCCAAAGAAACAAATGAAATTATTTAACATATTGAAAAACCCAATTTGGATCATCGGAGATTTTAATCTCAAAAATTTTAAGTAAAATGGAAATTAGAAGAGCTTTCAAATGTTTGATTTTTTTTTTTTTAAATCTAATATATAAACTAAGAAAAATACTTTCAGGAACGTTTTCGTACTTTAATATTTTTGAAGTCTTTCGAAAGTATTAATATGATGTTACACAAACAAAGAAACAAGAGCAGAAAAAATATCTATAAATTAAATTTTTTACGTCGGTTTAGGCTGAAAAGCAGCAAATGACAAGAAAGCCAAAAAAGAGTTTCCATTTCCCTCAAGTCTCCCTCTCCATTCATATGGGATCTAAAGCGTCATCCAAATTTTCAAATACTAATCCATTGTTTCTCAACGTCAAAGTTAAGATTAGCTATTGAAACAAGCTACTGGATTTTTGCAAGATTTGTCAAAGGATTTTCTTTTTAGTGCAGAGGAGCATTAGTTCTACAGTTGAAGAAGATGCTCAAGGCACATATTTTTTATTTTTCTTGCTGGAGCTTAAGAAGTCCAGCACAATATTAGTTTTAAGACAAAAGATCTTTATATATCACTGACATTGGAAGTTTACACTATCTCATTTACCTAGCATATAGTGTTTTACTCTTTTCATTAAAAATTGTACTTGTACTTTAGTCAATTGTTTTTCCTATATTGTATATTGATATACCTTCCATTTTCGTTTTACCGGAAAGAAGTTGTTACTTCTTAAAATTTTAATTAGTAAGCTTGGTAAATAAAACGTGACAATGCAATCTCAATTACGTTTTTGTTATTTTTTGTTACTCAACACATGTTTCAATAATTTTATGTTATTTATTAAATAATTGGGGATACACGTGTCGAAAACTAGTTGTAAGAAAATTTTTATGAGGGTGTAAACTTGTAATGTGTTTTCTTGAAATTAGGTTTGCAGATTGTGTTGTCAAGATCGAATTTGGCGATTTTTGTTTGAATTCTTGAATAAGCGGAGCTTAAGCAAATCTTAGATTTGTGCTAATTTTGCAGGTGGCTATTCGTATTAGAACAATCATTAATGTGAGTGGCCAGACGTTTATAACATAATTTGTGGGCTGCGGAAACGTATAAATAAATGGAGAAATCTACTAAATTATAAACTGGATAGTAGAATCACATATCGTTTTAACACAGTTTTCTAGCTTTGATAGAAAATACAAAGTACGTGACTGAAGGATTATACTACAAATTAGCTGCAGAGGATGTCTAAGAGAGAGCTCCTCGATCTAATCAAGAATCTAAATGTCCTTCCCAATACATTTTTCAAGCTGTCAAGTAGCCAAAGAACAAGTACCTCAGTCATAACTCATAATAGCTACTACCCTTAAACAACAGGAATATACTCTAGAAAATATGTTACATGACTTAAGTCATCTGCAAAATTGATACTTTAAAAATGAAGACAGAGGATCACAATTCCCTTTTGTTGAGTTACAGGCACAAAGTGAATTCATCTGGCCATCAAAAGGTTCTTGTAAGTAATATCTGTAGAGTACACATGACAGTTCTACTTTCGCAGGTATTACACAATTGTCTCTTTATCGGCAATAGTACAGCAGCAGAAGCCTTGCCCGCCACTAGAAGAGCGTACATTGACAAACTTGCAAACAGATGAGACAATCATTTCTAAAAACTTGATACTCCCTATGTGTCTCCATAGTAAAGCAGAGAGATGAAGTTGTTACTTGATTGTTGCACCAATCTGGATTCCCATTGCATTGGAGATAAATTAACATCTGCAGTTCATCAGACCAAGATGCAAGATTATTACTATAGAAATAATGATCTTGCACCTCCAAAATTTTAAGATCCCTTAGCATTTCAATAGATCCAGGCCATTGTTTTATCCTTGTATCAAGTGCAAAAAGATATTGCAGATTTCGCATCTCTCCAAGGTCAGCTGGCAGCATTTGTATAGATGAGCAGCTCCTAATGTCCTAGGATTCAAGGTATTTTAGCTGGCATATGTTGCTCGGAAGATCCATAACTCAACTAGTCTGCCCAAATTTCCTATTGACTTGTGGATCTCCATCAGCCTTGAACAGCAAAGTCTAGACTTCGTGAACCATTGAAGTTTGGCAGTCTTCTGAGTTGCAATCAGAGAGATCCAACTTCTTCGCACTTTTGCAACAGCACAAGTGAACCAAATATAGTTTCAAGTAAGATTTTCTTTCTGTCAGTTACAATAACAGTACACATGAAATTGTAACATGGAGTAACAAACCGGCAAATTAAAACCAAGTTCTTGGATATATATCCTCCCTTGCATATTTAGAATTAAAAGTTTCTCAGGCAGAAAATACGATGGTACATACTTTAGACAACAGCTCAAGATCTCCATTAATATGTAACTCGTCGATTTTAAGCACCCTAAGATTCTTCATTTTCCTAAACCCTTTGCCCCTCATGTTCGCACCTTTTAATGCCCATGGATCTACCTTCAGTAATTCTATCTTTTTTGGAACCCTGTAATTCAGCAAAATGGAAAGTGCCTTCAGACCATGTTTAAGTCACAGAAAATAAGAGGAAAAAATGTTATATAAAAATTGAAGATCGACAAAGAGAATACATTAATTTTTTGGTAAATAAAAGGATTTTATTAATACCAAAGTAATAGTTGCAAAACTAAACAGGGCAGACCACCTGTTTCTCTTACAAGGAGCCTAACTACAGATCTAGATAACAATACTACACCTATCAAAAGCAACACGCAACTAACAGACTAGAAGAAAGAAATGGAGAGTAAACCGATCCCTCTCAATACAAGGCTACAGAGGGCATAAGAATAACTATACAAGCAGAAAAAAACCAGCAGACTGATAAATACTTCTTTGAAACCTGATGCCATTCCTCTCTTTCCAGCTAGATGAAACCACAATAGCAAATACACAGCAGATGATCTCACCTCTACCAGTTTTCTTTTTGCCCCCCATTGTATTTCCTCTTGCCAGTCACCAATACTTCTTTGAAAGCCCAACCACAGTAGTAGTCTCTGCCATAGTGCTTTAGTGATGGAATATGAGAAGAATAGGTGGTCAAATGATTCAACTGGAGAGTTGCAGAAGACACAATTTTGGTGCACATGAATACCAAATCTAAGCAATCTATCCACTGTTGCTAGCCTTCTCTACACTGCTAACCACCAAGTAAATTTATGTCTTGGATGAATGCTTGGTTGTAGTGTCAGAGATTTCCATGGGACTTTGGGATGAATTGGAATCAGGGAGACATACATGCTCTTGATTGAAAATTTATTCCCCTTGACGACAGATGCCAACCTAGCATGAAAGCCTCCCTGAAGAGAAGAAGATTGGACGATGAACTTTCTAGTCTCAATTATCTTTCTTATAACCCAAGTAGCATTACCAGGGATGTTGCAAGAGTCCCACTGATTCATTCTTCAAATAATAGCTATGCACCCACCTAATCTAGAGGCGGTGCAGTCCTTCTTGTCAGCAGTTGCCCAAAGTTGTTTGATTACTGCAGCTCTGTTCCAAAGGCAAATATTCATCACATTTGGCCCTCCTACTGCCTTTAGAAGGCAGGTTTTTGCCAGCCCAGGAAACCAATGTTTTTTTTGGAAATCTCTGCAGTACCAGACCATAAGAAAAAAATTTACTAACGAGAGAAGAAGCACAAATGTATTGAACTCTTGTGGTGACAACAGAAATGAGGAGTAAATAAAAAACGAAATTAGTTTTAAAAAAAAATAATCAAGATAAAGATAAAGAATTTACAGACCTTATTTCCTTGTAGAACATCAGAATTCTTGAGATACCTTTTGCCAAAGTTGCTTTTCCTATTCCACCAATGCCATGTGAACTTCATCTACACATTCATTTTCCAATAACAACCTAAGTTGCTTGGATTCGGGTGTGAGTGTCCGATACGAGTGCGGAGAGTTCGGATAACAACCCAATTTGCACCATTCCCGTAGCTAAGAGAATTTTCAATGATGAACAGATCAGGCAACACTTTGAAAAGAGAGTTTGTTTGTGTCTACCTGAAATGTCCGAAACTAAGAGCTTTTTTGAATTGATCCTCGAATCATTGACAAAGAAGAAAGTTGAGTTTCAAACCAAGGATATAATAGTCAAGAAGCTCTGAGATGAATTGGGAGGAAAAAGGTATTTATTGAGCGATGCCGGATTCAAAATCTCACCAAGAACTAGTATACCTCCAGCATTGCCCTCTCTCCTTTCAGACAATGTGAAAACACCTTCGGAGAAATTCCACGTGAAGAAAGTTGAGATATTGGTGAAATACCCTATCGACCAAACTCGAAAATCCCATCAATTGCTCTATCCATCTTGGTCAGGTCCATTGAGAGGTACTGTGCACCCCAGACTAGAAGTAGCTCTTCTTACCTTCAAATCTGACATTTCTTCAGATCCTAGGTCTTCTTCTAGCCTCGAATTGGCATCATCTGCTCTAAGCCCGTACATCAAATGCTCGTCTCGGGTTGTAATTATTATTAAACTACCCGAACCAAACCAACTTCTTTCTCTTGTTAAGGATTCTAATTGCCTTCCATGGTCCACGTCATCAAGAACAATTAGAACCTTCTTTGACCCGAGTCTTGCTTTGAATAATTTGATGCTCTTTGCCAAAGCAATTTTTCCTATTCCACCAATGCCAAATATACCAACCATGTGAATTTCATCAACACCATCGTTTTGCAATAACAACTCTATATCTTTGACACAAGTATCTACTCCAACTAGGTACCAAGCAACATCTAAAGGTGTTTGGTTCACCTCTGGTAGGACTTGTTCTATAATATTCTCGATAAATTCAGATCCATGCCTACAAATTGTTAACAATAAAAGAAACATTATAACAACAATAATAACTAATTTTGGAAAAAAGAACCTTAACAATAAGAGTCAAACGCTTAAAAAACTATAGAAAAAACACTTAGGAGTCGTTTGACCATGAGATTATTCACTTTTTTCCAGAATAATTTTCACTTTTCAAAATTAGTGTTTGGTTATAAAATTTCCAAATCCAACTTGGAGTAGGATTCCAACTTGGAAAATTGCTCCGAACCTGTTTTCCAACTCCATCCTCATAAATTTCAAATGAATTGTTATATTTTCTCCTTTGCAAAACGTTTAACCAAATATAACTCCAACTTCATAAATTTCAAATAAAGTGAAAATAATTGAAATCTGTGGCCAAACGCCTACATAAACTTTTAGGTACCGCTCTCTTAACTATCATTATTAACAACCTTAAATTATTTAAGCATTATAATCATTCAATTATGCACATTTGAAGCTATAGAATATACTTATGAATTACCACTACATTTAGAGGAGTTCTTTATGAGTTTGCTTCACACATTAGAAAGGACCAACAGATCATACCCAACAACAACAACATATACACACAGTGTGATCCCACAAGTGGGATCTGAGAAAACGTAACAAATAACCGCCTCACCGTTGTGCTCGAAACCACGACCACAAGGTTAAGAGATCATACCTGCCAGCAACATTTCGCAAATCCCCAAAGAATCGTTCCTTTTGTATACCCAAATCTTCACCAAAACACCCAATTTTCTTTCGCACTTGAGAAGGATCGATTATCTGCTTTAACTTCTCTTTGCAATCGAGAATTTTGACTAGTTCTTCAAGACACCAGCTAGAAGAAGCATAATTTTTCGAGAAAACAACCATGGAAACCCTAATTCTTCAATTGCTTTCTCTAGATCCCTTCAAATAACATCTATAAAAGATATTGGTTCCAACTTCCAAGTTGAATGATTTTTAGTCAATTTGGTAGCAGAAAGAGAAGTGGAATGTAGATGATTTTGTAGTGGATAAATATAGGCACAGCTTGTGGTTTCTTGTAGGAAACTTCGCTTTGGGTCCAGTCATTTGCAAGGTTTACACCAAGATATTTATCAGGTTAAGGCCCCGTTTGGAGTTGGAGTTGTGTTTGGTCATAATTTTTGAAATTATAATTTTTGGTGAAATATAATTGTAAAAAAGTAAAAAAAGTAAAAAATTTGAAAAATAAATTTTTGGAGTTTTTGATATTCCGGAATATAATTTCAAGTTGTATTCTAATTAACATGGCGAAACTTTGAAAAGTCGAAAAAAAAAAGTAAAAAATTTTAATAAAGTGAATAATTCTTATGGCCAAATGCCAACTAAATAAATGCTACTCCCTCCTTACATTATCGTGTCGGCCTCATTTGTTTTCATTAATATTAAGGCGTCTGAATCTGAATGCACATCTGAATGATTATAATTTTATCTCTAGATCTGAATATTGAATAATTACGACTGTTTATTTTTCAACATCTAAATGTGCATAACATATTTTTTTTAAACATAATAAATATATAATTTAAATAAAAAAGTAACAAAATATTAAAAAATAAATACAAATTTAATAAAATAGAAATGGTATTTGATAAAAAATGAAACATTTATGTTCTTCAGGGAGGGGGAGGGTTGTGGGCGTGGTGGTGGTGGTGGAGGTGTGAGTGGTGGTGGTGTGTGGGTCCGGGGTTAGGGTGGGGGTGTGTGGTAGTGAGGGGGTGGTTGGGGGTAAGATACGTGGATGGTGGGGCTAGGGTGGGAGTTGGGTGGTGGTGGTGGGTAGGTGGGGTTGGGGGGTTGGGGTGGTATCGGTGTTGAGGGGGGAGGGGTAGGGTTGGGAGTGGGTCGTGGGAGTGGGGGTAGACTTAAAGATTAAGTCTTAAAGATTAATTTGAATCATGATGGCCTATTCTAATTATTTTATAGAATTGTCACTAATGTTGGTTGTTAGATTTGAACGACATATCCACAATTTCAGGATACATATGGATGGCATTTATCTTCCACTATGTCTATTATTTATTTACTGATCTTTTTGAGGAAAAACGTAATTTTGCTGAATATTAGTTTTTTTATTATTATTAGAACTTACTTTTTGTTGATTAATGCATTTTCTTTTGTTAAATATAATTAACAGATTTGGACCACAAATATTAAATATTTAAATCAATAATTTATATTAATCAAGATTAATTTAATAAAATCCATTTATAAGAAGTGAATGGAGTTACAAATTAAAATAATAAGCTCATTCTTATTATTAGCAGCTTAATGGCATTTCAGTCATTTTAACAGAAGAAGTGCTTATCAATCACTTTCCTACCAAACAAATTAACTGCTTATTTTCAGTTTCAGCACTTCTATCCAAACACGTAACTATTATTTATAAATTAAGTTTCAGCACTTGAAAAGTGCTTTTCGACACTTCTTAAAAGCTATTTAAATTCATAATCCAAACGGGGTTAAAGACTTTTGAATTTGATCTTAAATTAAAGATGTGTCGAAAATACAAAAATGCCTCAATCTTGTAGTTATAAACATGTCATGTGGAAAATTAAACTTAAAGAGTTGTCAGAAAAGAAAAGAAACATTTTTTTTTAAACACACTAAAAAAAAGGGAGAATGACGTATATATACATAAGAGAGAGTATATTTACAAAATATGACGATATTTTTCAGTTTACAAAATATAACAATGGATTTCTTACAAAACATATACAAAAAATTTCCCTCAAGGCTTACAAATTTCGCTCAATTTTTTGTGTATGAAAACTCTAAGGAAATTGTATAAAATATGTATTTTTGGCTCAAGGCTTGAAAATTCCGTTCAATATTTTGTGTATGAAAACTGTATGAAATATGTATATCTCGCTCAAGGCTTAGAATTCTTACATTTTTATTGTATCGCTCAAGGCACAGAATTTCGGTCACAAATTCGTGTATAAAATCGTATAAAATATGTATACAACTATATAATACTTGTATAAAGTTCATGTTAGATTTCTAAAAATTTAATACAACTTCATTGTATACAACTTTCTTACAATATTCATACAAATTTAATATAAATAATAGAACATACAAAACTTAAAATTCAATGTTCATACAAACTCAACATACAAGTATCATACAACATTAATACAATTTTGAATCTCACTTCAAAATTTGAAATTATTAAGCCTTTCAAAAAGAAACCCTTCTCAAATCTTTCAACAATCTCACCAACCTACAACATAATATCAATAAAGGATACAAAATTAATCAAATAAAAAACAAACATCAATTCATTCTAATTCTTTTACCTCTGAGTTCAAAATGCTAGATCTACAGTATCTAGGAATAGTGACAAACAAAACATAGACCCAGATGTCAAATTGATAATCTTTAATAACGAATTACATCAAATAGCCAGGAAGAACATAAGTGTAGCTCAACAGAAGAAAAAAAAACATAATTACACGAAATTCGAATCTAAGTCATAAGTTACAAATGCCAAATTGATGTCGCTTGATGTCGCTTCTGTTTGCACACTGATTGAGTTCGACTCAAGATCGGAGATCAACGGCGGTGTTAATGGAGATCTATGGTGGTGTTGTGGCGGTTCGGGTGAGCTAGCAAAAAGAAAACACGTTGCTCTCTAGTTCTTCTCACTCCAAGTGTTGAAATTGTTCTCTCTCTATTTTCCTTGCGTGAACAGAATGGGAGGGAAGGGTTGGGCTTTTTTGAATTTTTTCAGATCTAGTATATTTTGTAATTAAGTTGTTATATTTTGTAAATAATGAAAAGTAATCTTGTGTTTTATAATATAGTATCTTAAGTAATATTATTAGGTCATTTTCCCAACAGAAAAGCAAGATAAACATTTTGAAACAGAAGGACTAACAGATATGGGTCATATGCACTTCTGTCCCTATTCTGTGCTGCTTCAAAATAAGTTAAATAATAGATCATATCAATTTACCCAACATAATCCAAAGTTCCATCCTTTTTTCATTTGGTTGAAAAAAGTTGGAGACAAAAGTATTCTTTTAAATTATTAACTTAGGTTCTTCCAATCTGCATAATTTTTAATTACTCAATTTATTTTGTATATTGAGTTTGAGTTGCATTTTGACTCGGGAATTTCATTATGTTGACTCATTTGACTAAATAATTTATTTTGTATATTTGAGTTTGAGCCGCATTTTGACTCGAGGATTACATTATGTTAACTCATTTGACTAAATAATTTTGACAAGTTCGATTTCAGAACCGTATATCTAAAGTTCTTGCAACCACAACTGCTAGTATAAAGTTAATTTTTGAAGCTGCTAAACTTAAAAACATTTATAAACTTTAAATATTCTTAAAATAGGGTCCTCCAAGCGATATATATATCTGCATTTGCCCTTTAGGAACTCGTTGGAGATTCAATTTGATGCTTGTAGTAAAGAATAGGAAAACAGATATACAACTGATCACTAAATGAATCTCCAACAAATGAATGAAAAACGTAAAAGAAAAAGTAAAGAAGCCATAGCCAACAATCAAATTACATATACGATGAGTCATTTCCTTGGTTGATTAAGAAGTTGCACAAAGAAATACAAGAACAAGAATGAAGAAATATTAGTAAAATATCAAGCTTATGATCACCGACTTCCCTCAACTCCAAAGAGTGATTAAGACTACAACTAAAAATCAGAGTTGCATGGTCTACGCTTTAGCCAAATGAACAGTAGCCAAAAAACAAGTTTAAACTTGTATAGCCCTATCCCCACCTCAGTCATAACTCATAATAGCCACAGCCCTTAAACAATAGGAAAATACTCAAGAAATCCCCAGTTCAACAGAAAATCACTCATTTCTCCTTTAAGACGCTAAAGAGAATAAATATAAAAAGCTTCAGATACGAACTTTGTATCATAAGATAAATAACATGACAAGTCATCTGCAGAATTGACTCTTAAAAATGAACAGGGGATCCCAATTCCTTGTGTTGAGTTACGGCACAACATAGCGAATTCATCTGGCCATCAAAAGGTTCTTGTAAGTAACATCAGTAGAGAACACACAAGTTCTACTTGTGCGGCAGGCATAGTACACCATTGTCTCTTTTTCGGCAATAGTACAACAGCAGAAGCCTTGCACACCACTAGAAAACATATGTTGACAAACTTACGAACACACGAGACAAATCATTTCAAAAAATTCATACTCCATATGTGTCTCCATAGTGAAGCAGATAGATGAAGTCGTTACTTGATTGTTGCGCCAATCTGGAATCCCATCGCATTGGAATAAATATTTAACTCCTGCAATTCATTAGGCCAAGATGCAAGATTATTACTATGGAAATAATGACCTTCCTCCTCTAAAACTTCAAGATCTCTTAGCATTTCAATAGATCCAGGCCATCAAGTGCAAAAAAGATATTGTAGATTTCACACCTCTCCCAGGTCTACTAGCAGCGTTTGTCTAGATGAGTAGCTCCTAATGTCCAAGGAATCAACGGATTTTAGCTGGCATATGTTGCTCGGAAGATCCATAAATCAATTACTCTGTCCAAATTCCTATTGACTTGTGGACCTGTGTCGCCCTTGAACAACAAAGTCTCTAGACTTCGTGAACCGTTGAAGTTTGGAGTTCTTCTGAGTTGCTTGCAATCATAGAGATCCAACTTCTTCAAACTTTTGCTACACTACAAGTAAACCAAATATAGTTTCAAGTAAGATTTTCTTTTCGTCAGTTGCGATTACGGTACACATGAAATTGTAACATTGAGTAACAAACCTACAAATTTAAACTAAGTTCTTGGACATTACTCCCTTGCATATTTAGAAATACAAGTTTCTCGGGTGGAAAATACAATGGTACATATTTTAGACAACAGCTCAAGATTTCCACTAATATGTAACTTGTCGATTTTAAGCACCCTAAGATTTTTCATTTTCTTACATTCTTTGGCCCTCAAGTTCGCACCTTTTAATGCACAGGGATATACCTTCAGTACTTCTACCTTTTTTGGAACACTGTAGTGCCTTAACACCATGTTTAAGTCCCAGAAAATAAGAGAGAAAAATGGTATATACAAATTGAAGGTCAAACAAAGAAAATACATTATTATTTTTAGTAAATAAAAGGATTTTATTAATACCAATGTAATAGTTACAAAACCAAACAGGGCAGACTACCTGTTTCTCAAAATGAAGACCAAGACTCAACTTACAAGGAGCCTAACTACATATCTAGTTAACAAGACCAAGACTACCGGTTCCTCTCAACACAAGGCTACAGTGAGAATAAGAATAACCTGACGATTGGATATGTATTCTGCCGTGTATGTGGATATGTATTGCAATCTCGCTGCGCAGCCTGTCACACTGATAAAGACTTCTTTGAAACCTGATGCCATTCCTCTCTTTCCAGATAGATGCAACCACAATAGCAAATACACAGCAGATGATCTCATCTCTATCAGTTTCCTTTCTTGCCAGTCACCAATACTTCTTTGAAGGCCCAAACACAGTAGTAATTTCTGCCATATTGCTTTGGTGATGGAACAAGAGAAGAACAGGTGGTCAAATGATTCAACTAGAGAGTTGCAAAAGACACAATTCAGGGGCACATGAATACCAAATCTAAGCATGTTGCTAGCCTTCTTTGCACCGCTAACCACAAAGTAAATTTATGTCTTGGATGAATGCTTGGTTGTAGTGTGAGAGATTTCCATGGGAATTTGAGATCAATTGGAAGCAGGGTGACATACATGCTCTTGATTGACAATTTATTCCCCTTGACATCAGATGCCAACCTATGTTGCTCGGACTCTTCTAAAATATCGACGTGTGCGTGTCAGACACTCCAAAAGTAGTGCATTTTTGGAGAATCCAACACGGGTGAGGCAGTAGAAGTGAAGAGTCCGCGTAACTTAGATGCCAACCTAGCATGAAAGGCTCCCTGAAGAGAAGTTGATTGGAGGATGAACTTTCTAGTCTCATTATCTTTCTTATAACCCAAGTAGCATTACAGGGATGTTGCAAGAGTCCACTGATTCATTCTTCAAATAATAGCTATGCACCCACCTAATCTAGAGGCGGTGCGGTCCTTCTTGTCAGCAATTGCCCAAAGTTGTTTGATTACTGCAGCTCTGTTCCAAAGACAAATATTCATCACATTTTGCCCTCCTGCCTTTGGGAGGCAGGTTTTGCTTTTTTTTTTTGTAATCTCTGCAGTACCAGACCATAAGAAAGATCTGCAAACAGCCTCTACCAATTTCATTATCCTCTTTGGCAAACCAAAAAATGTAAAATTTCTCAAAGAGCTAAGATGAGATTCTTTCAGATACTAGCTAACACCATTCAATAAGAAATAATACATATTTTTTAGAACGAAGGTGAACAAAGAGGGCAAAGAGAATGCAGAAACCTGATAATAGAATATTCCGTATGTATAGTTCACGTAATAATTACATGATTGTTCCATATGTATAACTATGCAGTACTTTTCTAAAGTTGTTACTTCTTATACCTGATTTCTTCAAGCAAGCTTAATTTCTGCAATTGGATATAAGCTTAGAGAGTTGATAAGAACTCATCATTTCCGGAAAAAAAAAAATCATTTGATTTTTAATAAGAACTAACTAAACAATAGAATACACAAAAAAAATGATGAATTGATTTGGGGAAAAAAAAGACTTAAACATATTTGAATAGCTAGTCTCGGAAATATAGTCTATATAACCAGTACACTACTCGTTAAATTTAATAAGAACTATGGGCAGCAAACTGATTTGGATAATTGCTAAATAGGTGAATTTTGATTTGATAATTTTTGCCCTTGATAGTATGAGTTTGACTTTAGCAAATGCTCATTTCTATAAACAACCAGAATTAATTTACTAACAAGAGAAGCAGCACAAATGTATTGAACTCTTGTGTTGTCCACAGAAACGAGGAGTAAATAAAAAATGAGATTAGGTTTAAAAAAACTATAATCGAGATAAAGATACAGAATTTACAGACCTTCTTTCCTTGTAGAACATCACAGGCTTCTTGAGATACTTTTGCCAAAATTGTTTTTCCTATTCCACCAATGCCATATATACCCACCATGTGAACTTCATCTACACATTCATTTTCTTAACATACCTCTTGCTTCATCTAACAACCCTTCAAGACAAAATCCATTTATCATTATATTATATGTTCTTGTATCCGGAAGCAATCCAACTAAAGAAAGCTTCTCAAATATAGCACGAGCTTTGTTGAGTTTACCATTTTTCCACAAGCCATTAATGATTATATTGTAAGATACTATACGAATATTTTCTCTCTTTCTTTCCAACTTATTTCCCAGATAATTTGATAGCCGAACAAATTAAGTGAAAGACATTTTCACTTCTTATTTCATAGCCAACAAATTAAGTGAAAGACATGTTCACATCTTATTTATCAATTGAAGCTCTGGTATCATGTCAAGGACAGAAGGATTCTCCCTCATAAAGTTTATCAATAACTCCGTTATAGTTGCGTCAAATGAGAATCCCCTTCCAACCATTTCCTTCATGAATGTTGCCATTTCACTAATTTTGCTACACCTGATAAAACCTTGCACAATAACATTGTATGTGACAATGTTCGGCACACAACCGTTGTCCTCCATTTTCTTAATATTTGCTCTCTTTCTTTCCAACTTATTAAAGAGTGACATAGCTTCTTCAACAAGTCCGTACTTAAAAGTACAACTTGATGCCCTCTGTTTTTCCTATTCCACCAATGCCAAATATACCAACCATGTGAACTTTATCAACACATTCATTTTTCGATAACAACTCTATATCTTTGACACAAATATCTACTCCAACTGGGTACCAAGCAACATCCAGAGGTGTTTGGTTCACCTCTGGTAGGACTTCTTCTATAATATTCTCGATAAATTTAGATTCATGCCTACAAATTGTTAACAACAAAAGAAACATTATAACAACAATAATAACTAATTATGGAAAAAAGAACCGTAACAATAAGGGCCAAACACTTAAAAAACTATTGAAAAAACACTTAAGAGCCGTCTGCGCATGAAAATTATTCACTTTTTTCCAGAATAATTTTCACTTTTCAAGATCAGTGTTTGGTTTGGTTATAAAATTTCCAAAACTAACTTGGAGTTGGACTCCAAATCTGGAAAAGTGCTCCGCACCTGTTTTCCAACTCCGTTGTCATAAATTTCAAATAAAGTGTCATATTCTCTCCTTTGCAAAACGTATAACCAAATATAATTCCAACTTCATAAATTCCAAATAAAGTGAAAATACTTGAAATCTATGGCCAAACGCCTGCATAAACTTTTAGGTCCTTCTCTCTTAACTATCATTCTTAACAGCCTTAAATTATTTAAGCATTAGAATCATTCAATTATGCACAATTGAAGCTATAGAACATACTTATGAATTACCAATTCATTATAATCATTCAACTACGCACAATTGAAGCTATAGAATATACTTATGAATTACCAATTCATTATAGTTATTCAAATATGCACAAATTAGAAAGCACCAAGAGACCATACCCAACAACAACATACACACAGGGAAAACTTAACAAATAAGCGCCCCACAGTGGGGATCGAACCCATGACCACAAGGTTAAGAGATTATACCTGTCAGCAACATTTCGCAAATCCCCAAATAACCGTTCCTTCTGTATACCCAAATCTTCATCAAAACACTCAGTTTGCTTTAGCACTTGAGAAGGATCGACATCGTAGAAAGTACGAAAAATTATCTGCTTTAACTTGAGTATTTTAATTAGTTCTTCAACACCCCAGCTAGGAGAAGCATAATTTTTCGAGAAAACAACCATGAAACCCTAGATTTTTCAAGACACCAACTTCGATGATTTTGTAGTGGATAAATAGGCGCAGCTTGTGGTTTCTTGTAGGGAAACTTCACTTTGGGTCCAGTGGCCTACACCTAGAAGTGTCAAAATGAGGTGCCCAGCCCAACCCAGCCCAATCGCAAACGATCAAAGAATTAAATGGGATTGAAGGGCCTGTAAAATGGCAATTCAATTCAGCCTTAAACGGGCCATGAGATAGGACGGATTAGCCCGTTAAGTTTTTTAGTTTTCAAAATAATATTTTCTAAGTGATTTTTGATACAATTTGAACATAAAACTTTTACTATATCAAATGGAATCTTTTATCACTCATTCTTGTGCAAATTCATATCATAGAAGAAAAAACTCAAGAGAACAAATATAAATTATTATTTTTAATCACTAATTCAGATCACGTTCAAAAGAAATTAAACATAATATAAATTCTAAGACTAAAAAGTATTACTCCGGTTTTTAATTACTACTTAGTAGTAAGTGTATTTTTTTTATCCTTATTTTTTATCTTTTGGTTTAATTTACTTATATTTTAAAAAAAGTTAATTAATTTATTTTATTTTTTTGCTCCCCAACCCTTTCAAGCACGCCAAGAGAGGTTTGAGATTTTGAGTCACTTCTATATGGCCTAAATAAATCTTATTTCAACCCTACTTAAATAAAGAGTTGAGTTGGGCCCATTTTGCTAATCTCATATTGACAGCTCTACCTACACCAAGATATTTATCAGGTTAAATTAAATGCTACTATGTCCCTGCATTTTCACTTGTCCACATTTACTTGATTAAAGAGAAATAAATAAAATGAGAATTTTACTATATTATTCTAATTATTATATATCATCTTAATTATTAAAATCAATCAAATATATTAAAGTTATGCAATCGCTAACTATTCCTTGAAATTTTCAATCAATTATTTAATAATATAACTAAATTAGGAATGATAAATTATCTCTTAATTTTTTAAACTGAATAAATAAAAATGAATATCTATTTTTAATATACTAGGTAAGTAAAATTAGACGAAGGGAGTACATTTCTTCCTATTTGTAGTCATATTTTTCAGTTTTCTTTTTATTTATTCATTTATGTATCTTTTTGGGCTTGGCTATTATAGAGTAAAATTGGTAAAGAGCCATTTTAACTTTTTTTTGTGCGGATTGTCCTTTCTTTGGGGTGGTCTTTAATTTTTGGCCCTCAAATCGTATTTTAATTTTTCGTCCTTCGCTTAATAATTTTAGATTTCGGGTTAGAATCCCGCCCGCTTAAAAAAAAAAAAATCACAATACAGTAGATTGAATTCGGCTACGTAATTTTACCTTCAAAATCCGCTTGCCGGCATTTAACGTTGTTCAAACGTAAAATTTCGCCTTGAAGCTGCCAACTGCAATGCAAAAAAGGATCCCTTACTTATGGGAGTATCCAGCCCATTTCTTTCTGCAAAAGATAAAGCAAGAACTAGCGTATCAAACAGCCTGTCGGACCGAACGCCCAATCAAAATAAAGGCAAGCGTAATAAATCACGCCAACATCGATCCAAAAGTCGATTTCCGTCGAATAGTCGGCCATGACCCGCCCAACTTGACCCAATTTTTTTTTTAAGGATCTATTTTCTAGAAAAACATTTTTTGTGGAAAATATTTTCTAGAAATACATTTTTCGCTAAAAATATTTTTCATCGATTTTATGTGGAAAACATTTTTTGTGGAAAATATATTCGAGAAAAATATTTTCCTTCATATCAAACACACCACAAACTTATAAGATACATGATTAAAATAAAAAAAGGCAAATCTCAAGCAATAAAACTAAAATAAAAATATTATTTTAAATATTTAAAAAAACAAACAAAACCCTATTTTTTTTAAAAAAATAAAAAATTTATATATTTTTTTCGTTCTCAAAATTTTACACGAAATGCGATATCTCGTCTCTAAGACTTAAAAAAGTTCGCTCAAAATTTAAAGCTGTATTTAAAACTATTATGAAAATGTATGAAATGTGTATATCTCATTCAAGGCTTTAAAAATCAAGCCAAAATTGTGCATAGTATTTAAAATCAGATCTCTTAAGTCTTAAAATTTGCTCACATTTTTGTGTATAAAGGTCATGTTAGATTTAAATTAACGCAATTACAACAATATTGTATACCACTTGATATAACATTCAACACTTTAAAATAATCGCTCAAATTTTTGTGTATGAAATGCGTATATCTTACTCAAGGCTTAAAAAGTTCAAAATTTATGTGTATATAAGGCAAGTATATCTCGATCAAGGCTTAAACATTACACTCAAATTTTATGCAACAATGGATGAAATGTGTATATCTCAAGCCTAAGACTCTAGAATTTCATTCACATTTTTCGTATATAATGTTCATATTAGGTTTCGGAAAATTAATACAACAACAACAATATCAGAATAACTTTCATACAATATTCAAAGCTTAAAGTTTTCGCTCTACAATTTTGTGTATGAAAATTATATTAAAAATTTCGTCTATACATACACATTTCATACATTTTTCATAGAGCTTTCATACACAAAAATTTGAGGTAATTTTTTAAGCCTTTGAGCAAAAATAAAATATATATAAATATTTTCTAAGAAAAAAATAAAAAAAAAAAATATATGAAAATCCGTCATGTTTCGTATTATATCGTTATGTTTTGTAAAGGAAAACTATCGTCACGTTTCGTAAATATTTCTCCTTAATTTATATATATGTAGTTTTTCCCTTTAAGTAAATCATTAAAACGGTTATTATTGGTAGGTTGGAGATACATCACTTTAAATTGGGTTATATTGTAAATTGCTAAAATTAGCCCAGTATAAAATTATTTTGAGCCCAACCCATAAAATTTTGGGCGGCCATCATCTTTTGAGTCATATTTAACACCCCTAGCAAGAACCATAAATTGCACATCCAAAAATAAGAGATCTGATAGGAAACAGCAACTATATTTTCAGCATGCTGACCTGATAGAAATGGGTAAAAGATCTGCTTTGTTAACAAGCAGCATTGTTTTTTTGTGTTGGTCTACTTCGAGTGCATAAGCTGATAAGCCTGCAATTTGCCCCCGTCAATGCATAATCATTATCACAACTTGTATGATACAAGGTAAAACAAGATCATTAGTGCTATTGGTAGAGTTTGCTAAGGCATAGCTTTCTTGCAAAACTCTTCCTTAAGACAGTGTGCAGGCAAATTATGCCCGATGGGACAAAGTTTTGTAGGCAAACTATGTCCAATGGGGTAGAATTTGTAGGCAACCTCTGTCTAGCGATTTTTTTTTTTTTAAATTTTCGTATGAGTAGGAGTTCGAACCCGAAACCCTTTAAAAAAAGGGGCAAAAGCTAAATACTTTTATTTTAATGGGTAAAAATTAAAGATCACCCCCAAATAAGAGCATTACTGCGAACTGCCCCACTTTTAACATCGGTATTCAAACACCAGTCAGTATTTCAACAGTTATTTATTTAGCTACTCTTTAGACAACAAAACAAAACAAAAAAAATGAATAAAGTTATCCCTAGCTAAAATACGAAAAAGCTCCATAAATAACTGCTGAAGTTAAATATTATCGGATCAAACTCGATGAATTATTCATGGAAGACTATACAGTTTCCACATTATTTTGTATAGATTATCGTTGAGTTCAAAGGGTATATGGAATAATCATTTTCACATTATTTCATCATATCTCTTTTAATACTAATATTATATTTTATTATTATTTCACTTATAGTAACCACTTCAAACTCGAGTAAAAAATTCTGGAGTTGGAACCTTTACAAATTTAAACCCCATGAATTGTTTCTGGAGTTAGAACTTTTATAAGTTCAAATTCCTTGAATCGTTCCTTGAATTTTAAACTTCATGAACTTTCAAACTATAGCACCGAATGTTAGAGTTATTTCGTATTTTAAGTAGGAATATATTTGTCCATATGTTATTTCCCCTTAAAAAGCGGCAACTCCACAAATCTTTTCATGAAATTCAAAAATCAGAGAGTTTGAAATGCATTTGAAGCTCCTAGAATTTTTCAAACTCCAATACATTATATTTGATTTCCACTTCTCAAAGTTTTGACCTCCAACATACCTTGATTTTCACTTCTCAAAATTTTGAACTCCAGCATACCCTCGAGTTGTTCCATGTTTCACTATAGCAAGCTTGTTTGAATACTATTGTCATGGATTTGAAGAGGTACCATGAGTGAAAAGGTTGTCTCACTCATGTACCTATTTCTCCCCTTGAATGAAATAATCACTCAACATTCAAATCTATGTCTATGTATTTAAATAATCATTTTAACGTACTTTGGCTCTGGCTCGAGTTTTTATGTTCAATGGGTACAATTCTCAATTCATGTATCTAAATAATTTAAAGGGCCGCATGTATATTCAACCTATAAAGAAGCCTAAAATTGGCTAGATTTGTGAACTGCAGACCTAAACTATGTTATGTTGTATTATCCCCTGAATATTTTTTTTGGTGTCCATCACCATTCTGGACCAAAATTTGGTGAGAAGCAAAACGTATATGAACATACAAACTAAAGTACTGGACTAAGGTAAATGCATATGAACAAAGTCGATATGCCTTGCACACTGATTGAATTTCCATTTTTTTCTACTCAGAGGGTCATCTGTTAAGCGAAGCAGTCTTTAATTCAAGCTCAGATGAATCCCAATACACGCCCTTTAAGAAATACTTCCTATCTCCCTCTCATATTACTTGTCCATTTTTCTTCTTTGAAAGTCAAACTATATAAACTTTGACCTACATTTTACAACTTTTAGTATAATTTTTGAATAACTAAACTATAATTTCAAAATATTGAATTGATTTAACTCTAAAACTTAATTAATTTGACTTTTGAAAAGCAAAACACAAGAATTAATATGAGACAGGGGGAGTATTAATTAGGAGGGATTTTTAAGTATTTTACTCTTGATTCGTACTTGAACAACCATAAACAACCATAACATCATCCCCATAATTAAGGTGTTATAGTATTCAAATACAATTACTCCTAAGGGTGAAATAAGCAAAAATAATTAATTTTATCATACAATCATAACATCATCTCCATAATTAAGGTGTTATAGTCTTCAAATGCAATTTTTACTAAGGGTGAAATAAACAAAAATAATTATTTTCCTAAAAAACAATAAAAATTTGAAATAACACCATTTGAAATACTGATTTGAACAATGAGCATCTATTTTCTCAATAACAAGAACTGAATAAAATTGCAAGAAAACAACCCAACAAAATTAATTGATACGTAACATTAAAAAAAGCAGTGAAACACCAATAATGGTTCTTCTTTTCACAGTTTAACAATATTTCAACAAAATCAACTGACACAACAATTAAGCCCTCGAATAAATCGTTATGCAGCACCAAGGTAATTTTCAAACAATCCTTATAATGAAACATCCGGAACTGAAAAGATTAAATCTTTTTATAACATACTCCACTGATTATGCTTTCTATGAAAGGAAATTACAAAAGCAAAGAGTATAGCTCACGGAGAGAATCAGATTAGGACTAAGAAAATTTCTAGTCTTTTGAGTATGTAATAGAGAATCACACCATCAAGTTCAAAAAAAAAAAAAAAAAACTGAATAAGCTTGGAAAGGGAACCGTAAACAATTCATTTTTCACAAATTCAACATTCTTTTAACAAATCAATCGACACATAAACTAAGCCCTCAAACAAATCCTTATGCAGCTACAAGGTAATATTCAAAAAGCCCATCTCGATCACTAAATTCACAAATCTAACATGAGCTATACTTTTTTAACTGTAAAGACTAAATTCCCAGTTAATATAACCTTCATAATAGTATACTTTATAAGAATGTGAATTGAAAATCAAAATTAAAGCAAAGAGTGGTTATGACGAGAGAATCAGAAATAAGTACTAACTAATTTCTATTCCATGAATTACACCATCAATTTCAAAAGAAACCTTAACAAATCTAAAAGCACAAAGCAATGGAAGATAAAAACCTACCATCATTACCAACAAGAACCCTGATTTCACAAAATCTAACCCCCAAAATATTACTATGGCCATTAATATTTGCAATATTGATTCTACATAACTTTTTAATTTGAATTAAACAGCAAATAGTTTTGCAGCACTGAGATATTTTAGTTCTTCCAAACAAATAAGAAATTAAAAAGCTTTTAAAACAAAGAGTGTAACAGAAATAAGGACTAAGCAAATTTCTATTCCTTGAATACGTAACAGAAATTACATAATCAAGCACAAAAGAAAACTAAAAATCTTAATCCACGCCCAAAAAGAACAAAAAAAAAAAAACAAATCTACATTCATTAGCCAACAAACCCCTAATTTTACAAAACCTAACCCCCAAATCCATAAAGTGTCCTTCCTTGCCTTTTCAAAGCATAAACAACATCCATAGCCGTAACAGTCTTTCTCCTAGCATGCTCAGTATAAGTCACAGCATCACGAATCACATTTTCCAAGAATATCTTCAACACCCCACGTGTCTCTTCATAAATCAATCCAGAAATACGCTTCACACCACCCCTACGTGCCAAACGTCTAATTGCAGGCTTAGTAATTCCTTGAATGTTGTCACGCAATACTTTTCTGTGCCTCTTTGCTCCTCCTTTTCCCAATCCTTTGCCTCCTTTACCCCTACCAGACATTTTTGAAGAAAAATAGAAAAAAGATTAGGGATTTTGAAATTTAAATGAAGAGAAATGATTTTGATTTGTTTTTATTGTGTTATTTTGGTGATGTTTTGGGTTGTGAGAGTTTGGTGGGTATATAAAGCTGGTGGTTTAAATCGTGGCCGTTGGTGTGTTGGGGTGAAGGGGACGATCGGACGGGTATTAAGGGAGATCCGGGTGAGAAGCGGAGAGTGTGTGTGAGTCGTTGATTAAGAGGAGATCAACGGTGAAGAGTGAGTGTTTTGTGATAGTGTGCGGATTGTGCTTTTGTGGTGAGAGAAATGAGGTATATTGTTGGCTTGGTCAGAGAATCTATCTATCTTGCCTTGAAAAGAAAAAGAAAAAAATCTATCAATCCTTTTATTCCTAAGTTTTTTTTTATTCCTAAGTTTTTTTAATATTTTTGAAATACTAATTTTACTCATATATTTTTAATTTTCACAGTTTTTTTTAGTGAGAATGTATGTTTAAACACATTCGCCCTCCTTTTTTCTTTTTTGGTTAGCAAACAGTTCAAACTTTGAATTACGTACAATACTCCGTACTTTTTTTCAACTTCTATTTCATTCTTTACAAAATATAAATCGAAATTAAAATTTTTTGATTTTTTTTTTTTTTGGTTCTTTTAGATGGGCAAAAGTATTCCTAAGTTTTTTTAATACTCCCTTCGTGCACTTTTATTTATCCATTTTTCATTTTACACACCTCTTAAAAAATAAATGCATAATTTATTAACTATTCATATTAATTGATGTATATTTTTATTAGATTTGAAAAATTATTTGAAGTGAGTAATTGATATTATGGATAAAATGAAAAACAAAAAATTATCTTGTCTTGATATACTAAAAGTGACAAGTCAAAGAGAAAATTAATTCTTAAAATACTGGATAAATAAAAGTGAACAGAGGGAGTAATATTTGTTGGCCTTTTGGGGCATTAAAATATTAAGTTAGTAAATAGTAGTATGGTCATTATTTTTGAAATAGTAATTTTTAGTCATATATTTTTAATTTTCACACTTTTTTTTTTTTTTTTTGAGTGAGACTATATGTTTAAAAACATTCACCCTGTAGGGATCTAGTAGCTCAGTTGATTGGCTAACTGAACTTTCACCTTATTGGTGAGGGTTTGAATTCCTACATTATAATCTCCTCCCCTTAAGAAAAAAAAAAAGAAAAAGAAAAAACACATTCACCCTTCTCTTTTTTCTTTTTTGTTTTTGTGTTAGCAAACAGTTCAAACTTTTAATTACACACAATACTCCGTACTTTTTTCAACTTCTATTACAAGTACTCCTCGGCACTAAATAGGGATGGGCATAATTTGGATCAACCCCCAATTCAAATCGAAATTCAAATTTTTAGATTATTGGTTTTTTTAGATGGGCACTTTGCATGATTGCCCTTCATATGGACTGGTCTTTAATTTTTGCCCCTTAATCCGCTGGTCCTTAATTTTTTTTCCTTCGCTTAAAAAAGTAGCTGAAAATAACCCGAGGTTCCGGGTTCAAAACCCGTCAGAGTTGAAAATATTAATAATAACGCAAGGCATAGGTTTGTATGAACCTATGCCTATTCGGGCGAAGTTACATGGAACCTCTGTCGGAGATGGCAGGCTTTGCCTTATAAGGCAGACTTTTAGTTATGCCTTAAGGCAAAACGCCGCGTATAAGGTGCTTTTTAAAAAGCGCGCGCAATTTTTTTTTTGATTGAGCGGGGGTTCGAACTCAGAACCTCGGGATATTTTCGGTCACCTTTTTAAGCGAAGGGCAAAAATTAAAGGCCAGCAATTTGAGGGACAAAAATTAAAGATCACCCCAAAAGAAGGGCAGCCCGCGGAAAAAAATGTTTTTGGATTATGGATTGGACTTCAGATTTAATTTTTAAATTCTTTGGATACCGGATTTAGTACTTCAAATTTTTGGATATCCGAAGATCCGAAATTTTTATACCTTATATTTAACCCTACCGATATTATATGTTCCCAACTAATTAGTCTAAAGGTCCAATAGATTAGTATTATACGGCCCTACCCATTATAATATTAAGCCCAAAATAAAATTTTCTATTAAATTAAATATAATATAGCTTGCAGAGCTAGATTTTATTTCACTACTAAGAATAAGTTAGCATCCAATGAAACAGATGAATAATGTAGAACTGAACTGTATGACCTGATACTTTTTGGTTTAGTGGTAACAACTCTTTCTTTGAATTCACATATTTGATTTCACTTTATGCTAAGACTTGTAACTTGATAACTGCGGTACATGAATTTCGTTCCTAATAAGTCAGTCATAAATGCTCAAAATTCAAAACCAAAAATCCAAAATATCCAAGTTGATTCATTAGAAACTAAACTTAAAAAATTCAATCAGGTTGAGTTTATTTGGATTTTAATTTCTTCAATTAGAAAATAAAAAATTTAAACTGAAATTTTCAAATCCTATTCGACAACCCGAACATCTACCCCTAGCCCTAGCTATGCCTTTCTCTAAAACAATTAGTGAATTTTTCTTGAGTTTACTTTGGCTTTCATTATTATTAAGATTGAAATGTATTAAAATATGAATAAAAAATAATTAAGATTGATTATTTTTTTAATATTTGAATGTATAAAACTTGTCTTAATTATAAATTAATGATATAAAATTTAAAAAATACTAAATTATCTAATACTATATGAACAAAATATTTTTAGAAAATTATATGGTGGTTGGTAATGGTGATGGCTATTAGTGGTGATTGTGTGTGTCGATCATGGATGGTGTTGACTGATGATGGTGGTTGTGGGTGGTATCTTGTGGTATAGTGGCCTGAATGTGGTGGTTGTTGATGTGGTAGTTGGTGGTGGTGGCTGATATTTATGGTGGATGAGAGTGATAGATAATTGAGGTGGTGAATGATGATGGTGGTTAGCGATATATGATGGTGACTATAGTGGTGATTGTCGTAGTGACTAGTGGATGCAATGGTGTTTGGTGGTGATGATGGTAAATTGTGGCTAATGTTGGTGACGGTTGACCATATATAGTGATTGGTGGTTGTAGTTGTGGCTGAGGAAGGTGGTTGTGGGTGGTAGGTTTTAGACTGGTAGTTATGACTAAGGATGGTAGCTGTCACGTGAACCACGGTCTTCCCATAAAATTAGGTATTTTATGCACATATTTTCTAGAATTGATATAATATTAACTACTAACACCTATGTTCCAAAAAAGTTGAATGATGCACGTGGTTGAATGCTAAGTTATTCAACTAGAGATTTAGGCATCAACTCCCACTTACTGTTTTTTTTTTTTTAATGGTGCACATATTCTAGTAATTCTAAATCCGCCTCTGATCGTTGTGGGTGGTGAGTGAAAGTAGATGAAGTAGTGCTGAACTGTCATCTTTGTAAAAATTCTTAAATAGACATTTTAATAATGTTAAAACTTTGTCATAGATTTTTATCACTCGCGTCTATTTATACTCATGAAGTGGTTGTAAATAAGAAATATAAATGCGCATAATTATTAAGATTCAAAACTAAAGCACTTAAAGACTGAAATCTGAATGGTTAAGATTGAGACTTTCATTAAATGCAAACAAATGAGGCTTTATAGTCTGTTTGGCTAAACTTTAAAATCTGCTTATTTTGAAATGTGTTTTTTGTTAAAAGTGTTTCCCAAAAGATACTTTCGGAGAGTACCGGTTTATATTTGGCTAATCAATTTGAAAGCAATTTTGCCGATATTAGAGTAGTACTTTGTGCTTAGTAATTGTTCCAAAAATGCTTCCGGGGAAGAGCTGATTTTTTAGCTTATGAAAAACAAATTCTATTGTACTACTCAAAAATACTTATATTTTTTCTAAAAACTTGACAAAAAACATCAACTTTCTAAATAAACACTACTTGAAAAACAATAAAACACTTTTAGCTTCTCAAAAGCTTGACTAAACAAGCTATTAATATTCATAAAATTTCATGTTCAAATAAAAGATGTAGTGCTGCAATTTCTTCAAAGGTTTTCTATAATTTGTTTTACTAGCAAATCCTAACACGCACACCAATCAAAGGGATAAGGTATCAGTACCCCTGAACTATATCTAATGTTTCGAGGATACACTTTACGTTTACACTGGTCCTATTACCTTTCTACACTTTACCTTCACACCCTTCAATGCTGATGTGACATAGAGAGTGTGCTCACTCTCTTTGAGGCGCGTGGGAGACAAAAAATGAGCTAAATTTCTGAATAATATGAACACGTGTCATTTTTTAATTGGACAAGTTTACAATGAATTAGTATACATGACTAATTAACATTACAAAAGGTTGATTTTTCAAGAACTTTAAAAAAAAGGCAATGTTCTTCATCTTCTTCATTTTTGGGTTTCAAAATTCAACAAAAACTCAATCAAATCCACACTAATCAAGCTTAAATTTCAACTACAACTTCACAACAACATCATCACCAAACTCCAGTAATCAATTTGGCAACCAACCAAGAATTTTGACAAACCCATTTTTTATTTTCAAGCTTTTTTAAGGTTCAACAATGGTGGATTCGAAATTCTTTCTCTATTTTCGAATCTCAACAACAACAAAGGATATAGAACGAGTTTAGCCTTGAATAAAGTGATATTTGCATTATATTTTGGATTTAAAAAGTAAACATAAGGAAAAAATGAAATAGATTTTTAAAAAAATTAAAAAAATTGCGAAAATACATGTGAAGCGTGTGTATTTCACTGCCACCAAGAGTTTGGTTCTCTATGCCACGTCAACACTTGGTGTTGCGTTTATTACAGTTCAAAATAGTTCAGGGTAATAGGACCCCTGTAAAGGAAATGTGTGTTTCCGAAACTTTGAGTATAGTTCAGGGGGTACTGATGCCTTATCCCAACAATAATTATTAGAGAAAAGAAAGAAGAAAGAAAAGAGAAACTTCAAACATTGAATTGAATAATTTAACAAAATACACAAGGTTGTACAGCCCAAAAGCCACTAGATTATGAAATGAGTAATTCAGCACAATTACCTTCAAAATCTTTGTGCAAAAAAAAAAAAAAGGGGGGGGGGGGGGCATAGAAAGAATTAGAAAATTGGAGAAGCATATTGATATGAGAAATATACCATGACTAAATCACAAAATAGAGTACAAAGATGAAAGTGTTCACAAGGACAGAAAAAAATAAAACAAATATATTGCATCACATATTGGTTGGATAA
This sequence comes from Lycium ferocissimum, assembly GCF_029784015.1. Taxonomy (NCBI): domain Eukaryota; kingdom Viridiplantae; phylum Streptophyta; class Magnoliopsida; order Solanales; family Solanaceae; genus Lycium; species Lycium ferocissimum. Next base: position 64,787,447 of record NC_081344.1, read on the forward strand.
TATAGCATGCAAAATTCTTGTCACTTTTCTCTTCATATCTTCCTTGATACCCCAAGTCTTAGTCTAAAATCCTCTTCCATCAGTTTAAGGCCATCGCGCAATTTGATTTTTGGTTCCCATCCTAAGAGTTCTTTCGCCTTTGTGATGTCTAGTTTCCTTTGTCGGGGATCATCAGGTGTATTTTCCACCCTTTTTATCTCGATTTTGGGACTGATAAGCCGCAATATCAAAAATACATTAGTTTTCTTTTGTGATACTTGGGACCAAGAAAGCAACTTTGTATAGATAACAAACTAGTTTTTGTCACATTAAAGTAATTGAACTTAACTCACTATAACAGTAAAGTCTATAACTATTTTGTCACATCGAAGTAGTTGAACTACGTGTGAATTTCAAAAGGATCAAGTGACTAACCTCCTTCACTAGCTCCACAAGTTCAATCATGGTAAATTCACCTGGACAACAAGTTAGTAAGAAAGTTTTCACAATGTTATATGTGATATGATTGAGCATATCACCAGGATTTCCAATGTTGATTGGCCTGTATTCTCTCCTTCCATAAGCCGAATGAGCCCATCAACCTTAAAAAAGAATTTAAATAAAAAGAAACATCATATTTGAGTACTAAAAGGATCAAACCCCAAAGGAAAACAAAAGTAATTGCAGTACCATGTCAGAGACATAATAGAAATTATGAGTCTGTGTCCCAGGATCTTGAACTGTTAATGGTTCCCCACTGAAAAGAAAGGTAATAGAAATTAGATTAAATACTATTGGCTATAAAGTCAAAAGTTCAGGAAACTTAAGCAGGACATTTATCAACATAACACAGGTTGGTGATAATGTATGCATTGTAGTGTCAGTGTTTGACTCCAAAGAAGTTGATGCAATGTTATGAGATGTAGTAGCTGTTGTTATGAAATGTAGTAGTTGAATTAGCAATTTATTAGTTGTATTAGTTAGTTAGCTAATGTGGCAAAGTTTGTTGGTATTGTTCAAAAGTTAGTTAAAGTCCCAAAGTTAGTTCTGAAGCCCCGAAATCGATTACTGAGTTAGCATAGCAGTTGATAGCCGTGTAATTGATTAGATTCACTTCATATATACCTTGTAACTCATACAATCAATCATCAATGAATATACATTTTCTCATATCTCTCTCAATATTTCTCTCTCTAACTAAATATCTTGTTGAACCACGAACTTACTTACGGTTCTTGACTTCCCAACTTCTAGATGTTAATTTGAATTTGATTGCACTTTATGCATCATTTGGTATCAGAGATATCGATTCTCGGTAGTGAATTATGACTTGAAGTAATGAAATTGTGACTAGAAGCAAGAATCAAGATAAACCACCAGAAGAAATGGAAGTCAGATGTCAAAAATCCATGATCACTTGTAGAAATTGATCGAGGGAATGGCTAGTATGAACAATCGCAATGTGCAAGCTGATAAGGAATTGAGTGAATTGTGAGCCACCATTAATCAGATAAACCCTAGGGGAAAGGAGCAAGAAATAAGGAAAACTGAGTCTTCGTCAGTTGACGAAAGCGTCGATAGAGGTGCGGCCGAAGTTCGAACTAAGAGAACCATAATGGGCATACAAACAATGGTAACTTCTTTACTAGTTACTCTAGACTAGAGTTTCCTAAGTTTTCAGTTCATGACTTGAGAACCTGGCTGTATAAGGTTGATCAATTCTTTGCCATGGATGAGGCTCCATTTGATCAAAGAGTTAAGCTCACTTCTATTCATTTAGAAGGAGAAGCCATTGCTTGGCATAGACCATATATAAGGTCTAGAAATTCTGTTTTAGACCCTACTTGGACTGAATATGTTTTAGCCTTAAATGAAAGATTTGGGGAGGAATTTGAGGATCATATGGAGTCAATGAAGAGTTTGACTCAGACTGGTAGTGTAAAGGAGTACCAAGATAAGTTTGATAGGTTGTTAACTAGTGTGAATCTGTCAACTGAAAGCATTATTAGTTGCTTTTTGGGAGGGCTTAAACCTGAATTGAATAAGGCTATTAAGATCCATTCACCAAAGGCATTAATGCAGGCTTATAAGATTGCTAGGTTGCAAGAAGAAGTTTTTGAAGCTCAAGCCACGAGTTAGGGTTTAAAACCTGTAGTAAGACACTCACAAACCCTTATATTACCCACTCCTAATCAATTCAAACACCATAAGTTCCAAAAACCACCTGTCCCATATTCAACATTCAAAAAACAAATTGAGTCACAACAAACAAGGCCTAATAGAATTCCTGGTAGAAGGTTGACTGCTGTAGAAATGAATGAAAAGAGGGCTAAAAGTCTTTGTTTTTTCTGTGATGAGAAATATATACCAAGCCATAAGTGAAATTCCAACAAACAAATTTATATAGTAAAAGTAGTGGATGGAGATACAGTCCTTGAGGAAGCAATGGAGGAATCAGTACCAGAGGTTATTGAAGAAGTAGATGAATTCATGACCATATCATTACAAGCTTTTCTGTGGTGTAACGAGGATACCAAACCATAAGAGTGGCGGGTTATCATGAAAAGAGACCTTGCAAGTCTTATTGACACGAGGAGAAGCACACATAACTTCATTGACCAAGAAATGGCCAAGTAGTTAGGCTATCAAGCAAGCACCATCATGGCACAATCAGTTAGTGTTCTTTGATGGAAGGAAGGTGCAAACAGCTTCAATTTGTACGGATTTCTTATTGCTACCTTTGGGCACTGTAGATATTGCTTTAGCTATGCAATAGATAAATACTCTGGGAAGAGTATTGTTTGACTTCAAGAACATAACTATTGAGTTTATGTATCAAGGCAAGAAACATGTCTTGAGAGGAGCAAGTAGTCAATTAAAATCAATTAAGGCCAAGACAGTGAATAAAATTGAAGGAGGGGATACTCAGTTTTTTATGTTGACATTGACATCTGGTGAAGAAGAGGAAAGTCGTTTTCATAATATTCATCTTTTGCTCGAGTGATTCAATTGCCCCTGAGTTATCGGTTTGATTGATCACTATGCTAGTATTTTTGCCTTGCCTACTACTCTTCCACACAAAGGTTCTTTTGATCATAAAATACCATTGGTGGAAGGCAAAATCCGAAACAAGAGGCTTATAGATATCTTGGAGTCAAGAAGGACATCATAGAGAAGTTCGATACAAGAGATGTGATTGTGTGGAGTTATCAAGATAGCACAAGTCCTTATGCGTCTCTAGTTGTATTAGTTGGTAAGAAGGATGGTAGTTGGAGACTATGTGTTGATTACAGGGAATTAGAGCTGGTTATCACCAATTGAGGATGTTCGAAAATGATACCCATAAAACAATTTTTAAAACACATAAAGGGCATTATGAATTCTTGGTTATGCCCTTTGGCTTAACCAATGCCCCATCTTCCCAAAACCTCATGAATTCAATCTTGGACCATTGTTAAGGAAGACAAGTACTAGTTTTCTTTCATGACATATTAATATCTGACAAATGCATGGTGATCATCGAGCGTCATGAATGTTGTTTTTACCGATGCGGAGAGGTTCCAATTGTATGCTAAGATGTCTAAATGTGCATTTGGAGTGCCTAAGATGGAGTATTTTGGTCATTTTATCGATGAAAGAAGGAGTCTGCGATCTGAAAAATTATAGCGAGTTGAGCAATGGCCTATTCCAAATAACATCAAACAACTTAGAGGTTTTTTGGACATTACTGGTTATTATAGGAGATTTATCCAAGGGCATGGTGCTATATGCAGACCATTACATGACCTACTCGAAGGATGGTTATACATGGACTCGATGCAGCTCGCTTTTTGAAAGGTTGAAACAAGCCTTGACTTCTACTCTTGTATTAGCAATACTGATTTCTCCAACCATTCTTAGTTGAGGCCGATGCTAGTGGCAAAAGGATAGGAGCATTTTAATGCAACAAGGACATCCTATCGCTTACATTAGCAAATCGCTAGCACCTAGACAACAAGCAATGTCTTTTTATGATAGAGAACTATTAGCTCTCATTTTTGTTGTTACTAAGTGGTCATACTACTTGTTGGATAAACCATTTGTTGTTAAAACTGATCAAAAAGCTTTGAAACATCTGCTAAAGCAACACATCCACACTGATTTCCAAATAGCTGGCATCTCCAAATTAATGGCATTTGATTTTAGTATTGAGTACAAGAAAAGTGCGAGAAAATAAAAGTCAAGCATACTTTAACCGAAACTGAGTCCGAACTATTGGCTATATCTTGTTAGTTCCATGATTCCTTGTATAATCAAATCAAGTAAACTTGAACTTGATCTGCTTTGTGTAGAACCTCGTTGCTAGATTGCGGACTCGGCCTTTTAAGTTATTCACTTGGTGTAATGATCAGTTGAGATGGAAGGGTAGATTGGTGGTTGGTGCTGATCACTCTCTGAGAACTACTATAATTGATTTATGGCATTCTACTACTCAAAGTGGACACTCTGGCACGGCTTCTACTTTAAAAGACCACAATCATTGTTCTATTAGAAATCTATGGCTACAAATATCAGATAATTAATCAATAAATGTGATGTGTGTCAAACAAATAAATATGATGCCTCTGCATATCCTGGGTTGTTGCAACCTCTTCCTATTCCTGATGGTGTATGGACAGATATTTGTTTAGATTTTATTGAAGGGTTACCTAAATCTAATGTTAAGGATGTCATCTTGGTGGTGGTGGACAGGTTAAGCAACTATGATCACTTCATGAGCTTAAACCACCCTTATACTGCTCAAACAGTTGCTCAGTCTTTCCTTGACAATATTTTCACACTCCATGGGTGACCTGCTACAATCACAAGTTATAGAGATCCTATTTTTCTCAGTAAATTTTGGCAAGAGTTATTTACTTTACAAGGGGTTCAACTTCAAAGATCCACTACCTATCACCCTCAAACAGATGGCAAACTAAGGTTCTCAATAGGACTTTGGAGACTTATCCGAGAAAGCTTCTATTCTGATAGTCCTCATACTTGGTCCAAGTTCATACCATTAGCTGAATGGTGGTACAACACTACTTATCACACTACCATAAAATGTAGTCCTTATGAAGTTCTTTATGGTCAGAAACCACCTCTCCATCTCCTTAGCCTAGGCGGTGAATCTCATCGAAATGGTAGACGGAATCATTGGTTGCTAGAGAATCCATGATCCAGCTTCTAAAGTTTCACATTCTTAGAGCTCAACAAAGGATGAAGGACTTAGCTAATAAGTGTAGCGGTTCTATTTTTTTCGATTCGTATTTGCACTTGCCTCATTTAAAAAGGAAAGTGTCCTGGGAAGTACCGTTGTCAATCATATCGAAAAAAAGGAAAAAATATACTTCTACGTGGATGGTGTTCTAAACGGACTTTATTTTAGAGTCGCCACTTAATTTTTAGGAAATTAGAAAACCAGTTCGAAAAGGGTTCAATCAAAACGGTTAAATTTTAAAAGAATCCTAATCTAACCAGAGTATGGGTAAGGGTTCTGGTGATCCCCTAGGAAAGGTGTTAGGCACCCCGGTATTAAAGATCTGTAAAATACGGTTGACCTACGGGTTCTAATAGTATGCCTTTATAGATATAAGTTGTTTATAGTGAAAAAACTGTTTCGGTTTATATTTTCGCAACGAAGAGTTAGTCATTCATGCAAAATATATCACATTTCAAGAAACAAAAGTGGTAGAGTTTTGCCCAAATTTGGGCATTGGGTTTCGGACTAGAACACCTAGGTTAACTCCCGAAGGCCTTTAACCTAGGTAGAACACCACGTAAGCCCACCCGAGTTTTAGGAAAAGGTTTTTTAGTTTAGATTTTAAAAAGTTTTATAAAAATCATTTTTTAGGCATACTATTATTATCCATTTTTTAGCCATATTTTACATTTTTTAGATTTTCATCCTTCTAGTCCAAGTTAATCCAAAAAATAGTCTAAGTCCAATTTTGTCCAAAATATCCATATGCAAGTTCCACAATTATTTTTGTCTTTTAAATCCATAAAATTTATCAAGTCATTTTTGTCCAAAATCATGATTTGCATTCAAAGAATGTCCATTTTTTTATCCGTAAGGCAGTCTTAGTCTCAAAAATCATTTGCACGTTAACATTTATCTAAAATTAATTTTTTATAACTTAAAAATGGTTTTGGCAACTCTAAATTTCACGACCATTTTGTTTAAGGGTTCCAATGAACACATTTCATCAATTTTACTAAGTAAATAATACGAGGTAAAGGGGGTTGGGCCTACCTAGCCCAACAGAAATAAATGCAATTTTAAACTTATGCGCTCCAAATCTGCTCCAATTGCTCAGCCCGTCCATAATGAGGTTGACTCGATCTAAGTGAGTTGGTGGGCCTCGTTGGACCCACCAAAGGATAGGGTGTTTACAAATAAAATGGGCATACATTGTATTAGTATTTGACTTAAGGACATAAATTAAATTACAATGCCAAAAAATTAAATTACAACAGAATTGGGCTAGGCCCGTAATTATTAAACAAATAGGGAGGGGCAGTTTATGCAAAAGGGAACATTTCTCTCAAATATATCAGCTAAAACAGTAGACAGGCCCAACTGGCCCAGCTACTAAATAGGCATAAATTTTCTAAGTATCAAACTGTAGGATATACATGATATACTATGTGATATACCCTCATATGGTGAGCAAAACCCATTGAAGGGCATACCCTCTATATACACCAAATATATACTATATACCCTTCGATATTCACTCTTCTCAAACACCCCATTTAAAGCACTCACAAGATACTCAATCTTCCCAGAAAAATACTAAATTTCCCAGGTCCAAATTACTCAAGATTCAACAAGCAATCAAGTAGATGGGCAGTTAAGGTTAAGGACTCTAAGCTAGCAAACTCAGACAAGCACAACAAATAACAACTCAACCAAAGATAAGAAAGTAACAAACAATTTTGAGCCAAACAAATGCATATGAGGCAGTATCCAGAACACAGTGCACACAACAAATTTTTAAGAGTCAGTTTCTCACTTGAAACTCATGATTAATCCAGGTTGAAGTAAAGGTAACACTTAGTTAATAAAAGTTTTTTTCAAAGTTTCAGTTTTAGGGATAGGTATACAGTTTCCACAAATGCAGTCACAAACAAAACCTTCAAGTCAAGCTAAGCCTATTTTTGACAGAGTTCAGAGGTGATAACAAATAAAATGGTGTACCTAAAGTTTAAATCTAGGCTAGTGCCAAATAGGATCATTCAGGGCAGTACTCAGTTTCTTGAGATTTCAAAACTGCAATTTTCAGTCTGTTTTCAAAGTTCAGCTGCACATAGTCTTCTAATGTTGGCTAAGTGAATTAATCTTACAAGTTTTATACAGTTTCAAGTAGGGAGGAGTAGTGATTCACAAGTGAAGACTACATCTAGAAGTTATGCTAAATGACATAATAATACACAATCAAAGGAGAAAAAGCAGAACTGCATTATACCCTTATAAGTTTTTCCTAATCAAACAACTATGCCAATCCCAAACAGGACTCAGGAAATGTGCAGTGTCACTGAGAATTCAATACAAGATAACACACTAAGTAAAGATTGAGGAATAGCCAAGTTAATCAACAAACAGGAAAAAACATCTTCATATTTTCAATAAACATCTTCATATTTTCAAACTTGCAGTTCCTTTTTTTTTTCAAGTTCCTTTCTAGCACAAGTAATAAATTTTCAGTCTTCACACTTATCATTTTCAGTCTTTCAGCTTTTAAAGCAGGTTTTCGGTTTTAAATGTGGCAAAACATTCAAAGAAAAGTAAGGGAAACAATTTCACAAACATTCCAGGTAAGGCATGTGCACATACAGTCCACACTTAGTCTTAAGTCAATTTAAAGTTTTCCAAAAATCCAAGATGCAGTGCATCCTTTAAAATAACAGGAATGCACATATCTTTATACAAAAGGATCCAACTAATGTAAGTTGAATCTTTACAGGATACTATAATCACTATATGTAATCAGTTTTATTAGGTAAAGAATTTAAGCAAATAGAACACAAGTATTTTTTTAAGCTAAATCCAAGTGAAAGAAAAATACAAGTCACAAGTGTCTTAAAATGATAGTTTTAGCTTAGTTTCAAACAATTTAAGACAATATGAAACACAAATGTGGAATCAAGGGTTGTATTAGAACACACGAAGTAATCAAGAGACTCAAGACAACAAAGTTTTAAGCCATTTTAAACTAGTTTTAACCTTAAGCAATTTCAAATACTAAGACAAAGAGGCATATGGCATTTAACAAGCATTCCGGGACATTTCTTTTAGACAGCTTTGTGATCAACTTTTGCCATTTCTAGTAAAACAAACAAACAAACAAACATAACAAGGTAACAATAAAGTCTAGACACTATAAAAGCTTGTTCTATTTCCAAAACTTGCACAAATGAGCCACCAAGACTTGATTCAAATAAAATAGGAACTGTGAAGATTCAATGGTTTGCATAAAATTTGTCTACTAGGTAGTCATGTTAAGCAAAGGGACTGAGCAAGCTATAAGCAATATCAGTATAAGGGGAATACAAAACACAAATGGCAACTTATATGGACACAACAGTCAAGTTGCAAACAAGACATAGGGTAGGGACAGGATAAAATCACCAACAACACTAATCCTTTCCCTAGATCCATTATTCTATTTTTTTGTCAAGAACACAAGTCCTTCTCCTACAGTCTTGAAAATCAAATGACAAAAAATAAGAAATTAAAGCTCATTTTAGAAGCTCTCGGCATCAATAGGTTCCAATTAGTTTCTAATTTTCAGACTTAGGAAAAAACAATCAAAATTACATATTTCAATGTAACCTATGGTCACAGTTTAGCATTCTAGGGTCAAAACAGGTTCATTTTACAACTTTTAATCCTTAAAGGCCATACTTGGCCAAGAATAGTCTCAATTTTGAAAAGACAAGTTCTGAGGAGTGTCAAATTATAAGTTGGAGCAAATAGTAACATTCAGAGGCAATTTCCATCTTAAATGGATCACAATGGTCCCTAGACAACACCTAGATGAACACAGTTTGATCTAGATAGCTGATTTCAAGGTAAGTTTCCATTTTTTAGTCACATGGTCAGATAATTTTCCACAGGCATTATACTAAATTACAGAAAATTTAAGGCAGGGGACTTGGAGGGTGTAGGATCTCTTTCCTAGGTCATGAAAATGCACTAGGAGCAACACACGTAGCACATTATACTAGGATAGGTTAAACAAGTTCACATTTTAGCTTATTTTTAAGTAAAAGAGGGACAGAGTTACAATTTAGTGAAGTTCTGCACCTTTAAAGCCATTTTCAAGTTCTAACAATGCAAATCTCAGATGAGGCAAGCATAAATTCCCCATAGACTGATGAAACTCATTTTTTAGCATATATAGACTTCAATATTTAACTAACTTCTCATAACAACTCCTAGGTTTCAAAATCTTTATAAGACAGACACCAAGTTCCATTTTTATTCCTATTAAACTACTCAAACAAGATAGCAAGTCCATTCAAAGCTATTCAGTTTTCATTTTCAGAACAATATAAACACTTATGCAGTTTTTTTTTTTTTTAAAACTTCAAATTAACAAAACTAGATTATGGTGATGACTTAAGATCATTTTCACAGAAGAAACTGTAAGTATACCAATCCAAATCAAGCTATCAAGCACTAGGCACTAGTGTATACCATTTTTAGCAGTTTGACAACAGAGAAAGTAACAGACCATAAACATCAAACCAAAAAGCAATTTCAAGATATTTGGTCTTTTAAGCAACACTTCATTCAAGTTTTAAACAAACAACTTCATGACTTATTTTGAAGGAAAAAACTTACTAACTTAAAACAGTTTTCAGCATATCAAACAAGTATACCCTCTTAAGCAACTAACAAAAAATCATATCCAACTACATATGGGCAAAATAGAGTCTAGAAACTGAAATAAACCATAGGAGTGATTCCCAGATTTCAAAATAACTATGTCTTACCCAAAATCATAGCTAAATACTCCTATCCTATCAAGATAATCTCCAAAACCACCACAACTTCAAAACACAAAGCTAAAATAAAAGCATGAGATTACAGTTTTAAATGTAGATATTGGCCAACTAAACTTCTTGTCCTAAACATCTAAGTGGCTACCCTTAAAATAAACTTTAAGCAAAAACTCAGACCCCCCATATTCAGTAATTTCTTTGTATTCTTCAAACTGATAAGTTATAATGTCTATTTAGCATAACATTATCTAACACAAGCTCATTTCATGACTTTGAATAGTAAAACAAGCACAAAAATAACAATATTGAGAACTAGACTAAGCATTCATGGCATTTCAAATAGTGAACAAGTTTAAACAAAGCATAATCATGAGTGGAAATAGGAAAAAGGATTAGAACAAGGTTTACCTTTTATTGGGGCAACCTAAAGACCAAAATAGGATTGAATCTTCAAACTTCAAACCACTAAACCCTTTTGATCATCAAAAATCACGTTTCTTTATCTTTTACTTCTTGTATATCTAGATATATTGAATAGATATTCCTTATAAAAACTGTTTTTCATACATATATTTCTTGTATATTTCTTATATTTTTTAGCCTATGCTTTTCTAAATTTAGAAAAAAGGTCCTCTTCCAATTCCTCGACTTGCTATTTATAGGCTTTTCCAAATTAGGGAATCCTAGGATAAAATGGACACCTCATCCTAAGTTTTCCCCCAAAAAATCTTAAAATTGTACCCTATAACAGATAATTCAAAATTCCCCACATAGGACAACAAAATCCAACCCATTTGTACCCTAAAATCTATCCAATAATCAAATAAAAATTTGAAAATCAAAATAGTACAAAACAGCCTATATTCCAATGGTATAGTTGTACTAATTAGTACAATGGGATAAAATCCCCAATTCATGTACCTCAATTTAGGGAATTGCTAGGAAATTTCCCCTAGGTTTTGATTTTGTGGTGCTAAGGTGCACAAGATGGCTAAGGGTTCGTGACCCTGCCCATGGCAACCTTAACCCAATCAAAACCCAAGTAACATCCTAGTCTAGGGGTTAATTTAGATAGCAAAAACAAATATTCAAAGGGAATTGAACCTGGAAACCATGAAAGCACGTGGTTAAGATCAAAAACCCTCAAACAATTAGCCAAAATAAGCCCAAAATTGCCATGAATCGAAGGTGCGAGTAAACCCCTAGCAAGTCGCCTCCATCGCCTGAAAATGGGAGGAGGGTGACGGGTTGAGAGAAAGTGAAGTGGAGGGGTGGTAGTTTATTTTAATAAACTTCCATCCCCTTCTTTTTTAAAAATATTTCCCCCTTAAGTTTTTTAAAATATTTAAGTTAACCCCCCCAATTTAAATCAATTAAAGACCATATATTATAAATACGCATATCACTAAATGAAATAATTATTTAGGCCAAGCAAGATTTAAAACTCGTAGATTCAAAATATTAGCTTTAAAACGAGCCTAATATTGACATAGTTCCGAGAATTATTTTAAAATGTGAAAAAAAATGCAGTCAAAATGAGCCATAATTCATACGTCATTTTAATTAGCAATTTTTTTGATTTAGACGGAGCGGGATACATATCTTCTTTTCACATCATATTTGTGAGAGTAAATAGCTCGTAATTTTCTTATAATTGGCAATTTTTTATGAAATAATAATAAAATGTCAATTTTTCAATTTTCTCGGGATTTTTGAAATTTTAAAATTGAAAGGAAGTATCCTTACTCCGTCTTTGACTCGGGAAATTCGAAAACTTAAAACACGCAAATTATGAGGTGAAAATTAGGTGTCAACAAAAAGCACAGATCAGATAGGAGTTTTGAAGTAGGTGATTGGGTGTATCTCAAACTACAACCCTACAGACAGATTTCTATTGCTACTAGACCATTCAACAAATTGGTAGCTAAGTATTTTGGCCCTTATCCCATGCAAGAATTGGCCCGGTTGCATATAGGCTCTTACTTCCTGCTGATGTTCAAATCCACAACACCTTTCATGTGTCCCAATTGAAGAAGTGTCATGAAGTGCCTACCAGCATCAAACATCCTCTTGTTTTTCATCTATCTAGTCCTTATTGCCCCTCCCCAGAACTAGTGTTAGATAGCAGACTTGTGAAGAGAGGAAACAAAGTTGCTGCTCAGGTGTTAGTGAAATGGACAGATATTGATGCTTCTCAAGCTACTTGGGAATATCTTACTCATTTGAAACACAGATTTCATGCTTTTTAGTCTTAAGGTCAAGCCTGTACTTCTGTAGGGGGGTATTGATGCAATGTTATGAGATGTAGTAGCTGTTGTTATGAAACGTAGTAGCTGAATTAGCATTTTATTAGTTGTATTAGTTAGTTAGCTAATGTGGCAAAGTTAGTTGGTATTGTTCAAAAGTTAGTTAAAGTCCCAAAATTAGTTACAATCCCAGAAATCAGTTACAGGTTAGCATACCAGTTGACAGCTGTGTAATTGATTAAATTCACTTCATATATACCTTGTAACTCACACAACCTATCATCAATGAATATACATTTTCTCATATCTCTCTCAATATTTCTCTCTCTAGCTAAATATCTCTGTTGAACCCTGAACTTAGCTTACAGTTCTTCAAGTTCCCAACTTCTAGATCTGTTATTTCGAATTTGATTGCACTTTGTGCATCAGAAGTCTATAGCTATGTTATTTGATCCTCCAAAGATGCCACATCCGTATTAGATCCTCCATAAATACATAATTCTTGGAGGATCCAAGATAGGTCGGTGGCCTTTTTAGAGGGTCCGAGCAACATAGGTCTATAGACATGATTTTGAAGACCAAACCGAAGCAAACTTATTCGGCTTATGTTCTTTTGTTGGAAATAATAACTATTGGATCAGGTCCACCCATAAGGGGTGTTAATTAGCCTATTCTCCTCCTAAACCCTAGCCTATAATGTATAAATGTGTATTATGGGTGTTGGAAAATATAGGTTTTTCCACCATCAAAATGACGGCTAGGGTTACTGTTTTACAAAAAAAATCTTTTGAGGATTTTTAGGCTGTGGAAATAAGGAAATTCCTTCGTGACGATTTCTGACGACTGGTGACACGAATCATGATTTCTGCAAACCCGCTTCCACTAAGGAGACACCTGTAAGTCTACTACCAAGGATTTTTGGTTAAATACTATACTCCCTCCGGTCCAAATAATTTAGGTTTTAAGCTTAGGCACATAGATTAAGGAACTCACTTACTCCTAAAAGTTAAGAGGGCTTTTGACTAAGATACCCTTAATTATGATATTCTTTTGTTTTTAGGTTGACATAATTATTACAGGGATATGAGAATATATAAAGGGCAAATTTTGAAAAGAGAACCAAACACTTATATTGGTTTTGTGAAACATCAATTATTTTGGACCAACTTTTAGGATTTTTTTACCAAAATAATACATTATTTAAAACAATTAACAAGAATAATACAATACTTTTAAAATTTAAAGAAATAGAATAAACGCAGTTGTGAGTAAACTTTAGGTAATATTTTATTAAAATATTATGACGGAAAAAAGTTAGGACAAATAGAATAACGAAAATATAAAACGTAAATGTGAATAACGTTTTACAAGTATTTCGTTACTGAGAGTTATGACTCTCTGATTCTATGAATTACTCTCTGCTAAAGTACAATTTGTGAGTCCAAGATGATTTTCATTTCTCTCAAACCTTTTTTCTATACTTATTTTCTTACTTTTTATATTTGTGGTTCCAAGTAAATAAGAATTAATGTGTGGTTAGGAAAAGGAAAACGAGTGAGGGACTTCTATGGAACTTAATTCTCCACTTTTTATTTGTGCAAATTTAATTCGTTGTGTATCATTTTTGGTGTGGTTTGTTAGAAAGAAATAAAAGAGAGAGAGAAATTGGAGAAAAAGGTAAGAAAAGAAGCACAGAAAAAGGAGTGAGAAAAATGAATCACTTGGACCCACCAGTTTTACTTTAGGAGGGAGTAATTAATAGAATCAAAGAGTCGTAACTCCCAGTAACGAAATACTTGTAAAACGTTACTAACAATTACGTTTTATGTTTTCGTTATTCCGTCTGTCTAAATTTTTCCATTAAATTTTTTAAATAAAATATTACCTAAAACGTTACTCACAACTACGTTTATTCTATTTTTATAAATTTTAAAAATATTGTATTATTCTTATTAATTGTTTGAAATAATGTATTATTTAAGTAAAAAATTCAATTTTTAGAAGCTAAAACCTCTATCGTTTTGCACTGGAGGGAGTAGTAACACTAGCTCTTTCGCTCTCTATGGTAGTGCAGGTGTTCAAAGGAAAAAAAAAACATGAAGATGGCTATAACTGAATGTTGTATCACAATGATGAACGTAACTTACCGACATTGAATAAACTTACCGACAACGTACGCCCATCATAAATATTCATTCGAGGGCCATATATATTTTTTTTTTTTATCATAGGGAACCCGCGACCGCTACCCTTCGGTGCGCGGGGCAAACCCGGCTTACGTGCAATAGCTCGCAAACCACACAAGAAGAGGTAACCCGCACTAGGCAAGCCCGGTGTGACGAGCTCAACCCAGAAGGCAAATCCCCTACTGTCGTAGGCAGGGGGTTTCGAACTTGAGACCTCCATTATGAAAGCCCCATGCTCAACAAACTGAGCCACCCTTGGCCATATATATTGAGTCCGGAATCAAAATGACCCAAAAAAAAACCTTTTGAACCAAAATACTCCAACAAAAAAAAAAAGGTGCCATAAGTACCTTTAGCGCAGTAATTTATTGCGCTAAAGGACTTAACCGTAACGGCGCGATTAAGTCCTTTAACGCAGTAAAATACTGCGTTATAGAACCTGACCAATTTTTTTTCTATAACGCAGTATTTTACTGCGTTATAGAAACAGTAAAAAAAAAATAAAAAATTTGGCCAACTTTATTTTTTGCAACACTTTAGTGTTTTTTTTCATACTTTGACCAACAATTAGTCGTGTGTCAAGACTCCGAAACGTCAATATTTTATATAGAACCTGATATTTTTTTTTTGCGTACAATAATGTAGGCTCAATACATCAAGGATACGTAAACGTTTGGATCGTCATTTTTAGGGGTTGAAAAGGTGCCCGAAGTAAGTTTTGTTTGAAAACTTTAGATTTAAGTGTTCTATTTTTATAAGGTTATTTTAGTCAACTTTATATGTCGAGAAAATTAGTCGCCTTTATTTTAAAAAATTGAAACCAGAAAAGTGAAATTGACATTCACGCCTACATTGCCCCCTAGGATTTTTTGTTGAAATCTATTGCGTATTATCATATTATAAGTAAAGAAAACTAAAACTTCAAGCCAATTTGAGGAAAAATTGAAATTGAATAGGATAACTAGTGTTTTTTTAAAAATCGGCTCGGCCAAACCACCTTGCGGCAGTTTGGCCGAGTAGATCTCGAGAAAATACACAAGATAACAAAAAAAATCGCGTAAAACGGACATCCCAGCTCAAAGTTATGACCATCTAAAGTTTGACTACTTTACAACTAGTTTTTCTCCCTATATTTTTTAGAATTAGATTTATATTCAAAATAAAGTTATGTCTTGATTAAAATATAACACGCTTAAATCAAAACCTTAAAAAATAAAACATTTAAACCTAAAGTTTCCAAACAAAACTTACTTCGGGTACCTTTTTAACCCCTAAAACGACGATCCGAATGTTTACGTATCCTTGATGTATTGAGCCTACATTATAGTACGCAGAAAAAAATATCAGGTTCTATATAAAATATTGACGTTTCGGAGTCTTGACACACGACTAAACGTTGGTCAAAGTATGAAAAAAACACTAAGTGTTGCAAAGAAAAAATTTATTAAAATAAGATGTTGCGATCTTTTTATAGAAAAAAACACTAAGTGTTCCTTAAGTGTGTTATTTTTTAATGCGTAACTTTATCTCGAATATGTTGCAAAAAAAAAACGTGTAAATCGGACGTCCGAGCGCAAAAAATTGCGTATATTCGAAATAAAGTTACGCTTTAAAAAATAACACTTAAATCTAAACCCTAAAAATAAAAAACTTTGGGCTAATGACAACAAGTCTTCAAACAAAAATGGACGTCTATGTATATAGAATACTTAAACCTAAAATTTTCAAACAAAACTTACTTCGGACACCTTTTCAACCCTAAAATGACGATCCGAACATTTACGTATCCTTGATGTATTGAGCCTACATTATTGTACGCAAAAAAAAATATCAGGTTCTATATAAAATATTGACGTTTCAGAGTTTTGACACATAACTAATCGTTGATCAAAGTATGGAAAAAAAACACTAAAGTGTTGCAAAAAATAAAGTTGGCCAATTTTTTTTTTTTTTTTTTTTTTCGTTTCTATAACGCAAGAAATCGCGTTATAGAAAAAATTGGCTGTGTTCTACAACGCAGTATTTTACTGCATTAAAAGACTTAACGGCGCCGTTACGGTTAAGTCCTTATGTCACTTTTTTTTTGTTGGGGTATTTTGGTTCAAAAGGTTTTTTTGGGGTCATTTTGGTTCCAGACTCATATATATTGAATGTTCTAGCAATGCGGATTTCTGGTCCAGTACACAGATAACAATATGTCATGAATGATTAAAGTTGAAAGCAACACGAAAATTAGCTGAAGAAACACCAGATTACCAATCCCATGCTGTCTATGGTAGTCGAACATCAATGTCTCTGCCACACGCTTCCCCTCGTCATAGCAGCTCCTAACTCCTATACACAATGAAACTGACATTATTAAGGATATACTTCTCGGAAATGCTCAAATGTAAACTCATTATACCATGATTGTTGGTTGACTATGTGATCATTTTTAAGGGATAATTACCTTTTTGGGCCGCCCTAAAAAGTAGCAGCCGACAGATGTATATGTTTTGTGTATCAAGTATAAATATAAATATGATATACATATTGTATACATAAATATACATAATTATACGTGATCATTGCATATGTTCTGTATGTTTTGCTAGAGCCCGTAATTAATTTCGACCGGTGGGCCAAAAATAAAGAAGACCCTTTTCTTGATTCATTATCTGATTTTAGTGTACTGCTTATCACTTAAGCTCTGTTCTGATAGATTCTCGACTTGATCAATGCAATTTTGTGAAAACTAAGTAGGCCAAGAAAGATAGATAGAGCAACTTGGTAAGTTTAATCCATAAGCATCACCATAAAAGAAATTGCATGTCTTCTTATTAACAACAACTAGATGTATAAGTGGGGTAGAGAATAAGATTAACGCACAAAGAACAACATATGGTCCTTAGGTGCAAAAAGAGTAACAGAAATTAAGAGTTATGGTGCTGACCTATAATTTGACTTGAAATTCAAGAACAACGAGGACGAATCCAGCTTGGTGAAAGTAGTTTCACTTTCATAGCATCTTGTGCAGCCCTTTTTTGATCTCATAGCATATTAAACAATACAAAACTGTCTTTCTTAAATCTTCTACGCTTCTACGCACCCGCGTATGCAAATATGCTTTTACAGAAATGCTTAAGTTGAGAGAGATGTACCTATCGTGTTAACGTTACCCCAATGGCTTTCAGGTTGGGGATGGACAAGAGGATCGCCATAAACCTCTGTAGTCGATGTGAGTAGAATCCTGTATATCGTTACAGAAAATTATTTAAGTACAAGCCAGAGAAATCAGCTCATCAAGGTGTATTTTTTCAATCTTCTAACCTTGCTCCAATGCGCTTTGCTAGCCCCAACATGTTTAGCGTGCCAATAACATTAGTCTTCATTGTCTGTTGACTAAAAAAAAAAAAAAAGCATCATAAGTTAATAAGAGTTGTTTCTACCGATCTTTGGAGAAAAGCGTGACAAAACATCCATACTAAATTTTAAACTACTTTCAAGACTGAAGGACTATCAATGTGAGGTCAAAAGAGAAAATCTATATGCAGCGGCTACGAATTTATACTCTCTTTGTTACTTTTATGCAAATGAATCAGTACAAAAGAAGCTCTTGATTTACTCTTTCTCGAAAGAGTAACAATAAATATTGATGGATAAAACTAAAGCTATTCTTCACAGAGAATATATGAATGAGTGATAAGAGTATGCCAAATACAAAATTAAAGACTTGCAGTGTAATTTTACAAATCAAAACGTACCTTAACAGGATTGTGCTTGTAGAAGATTGGAGAAGCAGGGCATGCAAGATGATATATCTGGTCAACTTCAACCAACGTAGGCTCTGTCACATCTACAATGGTGAATACAGTGTTGTCAAAGGCTCATTTAAGCCCTGAAGCTCAGAAATGATTAGGGAGGGCGCTTCGCCTCGCTTAAGCTGTTCTTTAGTGTAGGCAAGGCGCTAAGCCGTATGCCTCATTTCCCATGAGTTCTATCGTGAATCCGGTGTTATTAAATAACAAATAAAACCGGCAAATAAGTGTATTAGTTGCTAAGGAAAAAATTATGAATGAATTTGTTATTTTTTTCATGAATTAGACATATAGTTTTATTTTCATTGCCAATCTTTACTAAAGCCCATACTTTAATTGCGCTCTGCGCTTAAAGCCTGTATAGACCTTGGAGCGCTTTTTAGAGCTTTTCGACTTTGACAACACTGGGTTGTTAGAACTACTAAAGAAACAAGGCGGAGGGGAAAAACGACAGAGCTCTCTCACCTTCATCATAATTGGCAAAAATGCCCTACATAAAAGTTCACCAAATCATTTTATATCAGAAGTAGGTAGTCCTTGATATGCTTTAGATTGGATAGCTACTTTTGTTTAGAGATAAAATGTTGCTAGATTGTCAGACCAAGATAAAACTTGTATTCTCCTGGCACGTGTGTTAGGTACTTCATCCAGAACTCTAAACATCTATGACTACTATATGAATGGTGAAAAAAATGAAAGGATACCATGACGCATAAGCTCGAATCTTGGATGACCGATCCATTTGCTAAGATTGTCCTTCAAACTGGTGAAAAAATTGTCCACAACAATAACCTACAGAATCATACAGAAAAATTTGCTCAACTAAAGGATTTCTTTAAGAAAGACGGTTTGTTTAAGAATATTAAAAGTCGATAAGTTCGAGTATAGAAGGCACCTCATTCTTTTCATTCTCCATCAGTTTGTCCACTTGGTGGGACCAATAAATCCAGCTCCTCCAGTGACCAAAATTCTCATGTTAGGCTGTCATTTGGGAAAAGAATGTATTAGCAAATAGGTCAGCTATGAAAGTTAGAACCAAGTCAAGCCTTATAGTGTTATGGTTTGCATAATGAAAACTAGTAATATTGTGAGACCATTCGACCAATCATTAACAAAGTGTGGTGCCAAATTTCATAGCTGCATTATTACTAGCTATTCAGCAGAAAAAGAAGAGAGACTGTGCAAGTAGGTTAAAAGATAACATTTTGTAGATATGTAAAATGTCGAATCCCCTTTGACACAAGGAAGCTTCTAGTGAACAGACAAATGTGATTCAAAAGTTGCTTTAGGTTGTAGGTTTGAATTCCAAGTGTATCATTCTTGCAATTTTTGGAATCCCCTTGTTAGAATTCCAAATTTTTCATCCTTGAATCTTTTTTAATTCCCGTGTTAGAATTTCCAACTCCACCACTGTTTTATGAAAGAGTAGCACCAATTTTTTCTGGTGTGTGTGAACAAACATTGGTATTTAAAAAAAGTAAGTTACTTGTCAGGTGTTGGATACTTTTAAGTCTTAATAGTCCCTTGGAAAAAACCGCAAGATTAGCCCAAAGCGGAAGATTATCTTTAGGTTGTTTTAGTCCAACAAATTTTACTTGAAAGAACTTTGAGAAACACAATGGAGATGGTGTTGGAGGAGGCTTTGTTGTTGTTCATTGCTCTCCATTTGAAGAACTCTTTGCCATTCATGATATAATCTAAGAGACCACCAAACAGTATAGAGCACTAGGTTCTCTATCTGTTCCCTCAAGTAAAAGACAGAAAGTAAATAGCACAAGATATTCCCGTGGAAAACTCCTTGCTCAAGGGATTAACAATCACGACCTATCCCAGTAGGATTTCCAACTTCACTAAACTGAGTAACTTCAGATTACAACCTATTGCAACCTAGGCATTAACCTCTTAATCCCTCACCCCTTGCAATAACTCTATTGTAAGCCCTTTACAATAACTCTATTGCAAAGCTACAACCCTTGATTAACTCTAGCCAAGAAACCAGAACAAAAAGGTTGAAAACTGTCCTACAATGACACTTCTTGAAAGCAGTGTAGGATTACAAATAAAGAGCAAAATGACAAAGACTCAACAAACCTAAGGACTTAAGAAATCTTCAGTGTCGGGATCTGGTCCTTGAGTTTGTGGCAGCTTTGTTCTTGAATGAACCTTGAAAACAGCGGCGGCTAGCACTTGTGAGAAAATCTGATTTTAGGTTTTGTAAGTATGTGTTAATCCTTGTAACATGTTGTATATATATGAGAGAGAATGTGAGAATAGATAGGGACATTTCATCTTTTGGTTTGGCCACTAGTAAGCTTTAACAGCTTTCTTTGCTGCCGCACGTCGGTACGGTCTGCAAACTTTACAATTTGTAGAGTTGACTGTACTACAACCAAGAGAACTTATCACACCTGGTCCCTGTCTGGTTCCTCAAGTATGTTTGGCAAATCATCAAAACACGGAATATCATAACTTATCAATTTCCCCCTTTTTGATGATGACAAACCCAGAAATGATATTCCCCTTGAAAACCAGATTCCCACTTGTTCCCCTTGCGTATCAGATCTATCTTTCAAGCATAACATCATGTTTAGCAGCAACAACAACACATATCTTTTTACCCCTTGAACATTGACCCCCTCCCTTGAACTTCCCCCGTTTAGCATCATTGAAAAGAGTAATAGTAGTAACATAAGCAAAAAAAAAATTTAGTAGCATTAACTCATGGCCACTGGGGCAACACAACATAAGCAATAACAGGAACAACAAATTAATATCAGTGTATAAAACAAAGTAATTGCCCATATTTGATTAATCACAACACAAAATATGTTAATGAAACAGCCAAGAGGATCAATGTCATTAAGAACATGGATCAAAAGAGGACATAACTTAAGAGGGTTAGTAAGTGGATTAAGGACATGGATGGAGGATTGGGCAAAAGGAAACTT
This sequence comes from Lycium ferocissimum, assembly GCF_029784015.1. Taxonomy (NCBI): domain Eukaryota; kingdom Viridiplantae; phylum Streptophyta; class Magnoliopsida; order Solanales; family Solanaceae; genus Lycium; species Lycium ferocissimum. Next base: position 64,808,635 of record NC_081344.1, read on the forward strand.
AAGGGGATAAAGCTTTGACGAGCTTGACCACCCGCTCATTTGCAGTCCTGTAAGCAGTGACCAGCTGCTCTTTCAGGTCCTCCACATGTTTCCTTAGCATTTCATTGTTAGCTTTCAACTGCGCATTTCCATTTACCAAGGGACTACTGGGACCTGGTTCGCTACCTCTCTGCTAAGATTTTAAAATAGCATTTTCACCCTGTAAGCTTGAAATGGTGGAGTTGCTACCAACTTCTCCCTTTTTCAACACACACTCACACTCCTCCAAGGTACCTAAGGTGAACATTTGTTTCCTGGTCCCTAAGGTTGCCTTTCCCAGCTTAACTTCAAAAAACTCAAAGACCTTGGTAAGAAAGAATCTGTAGGAAAGTCCATGCTTGTCATCCCTCATATTAGCAACCTTCATAATGTGCTCTATCATAAGAGCTGGTAGGATAATGGATGTGAAGGATGCTAATGCCTCAATAAAAACCAAATCCGATATGGTTGCCATTGGCCTTCTTTCAGACCTGAGAAGTAACACTTTGTTGACCATTTCAAATAAGAGCTGATATTCAGACTTGAGCTCTTTCTTAAACAGTCTTGGCCTAGACACAATCCCTTCTCTTTTGACAATGAGCTTTATGAATTCAGGCGAAGCATTCCCCACAAGAGTTTTCATCCCATCAGTAGGCACACCAAGAATCTCCCTAAGCTTTTCCTCATCAAGGATAAACTCAGTCCCATTCACATACAACATCAGAGCATCATCATCAGTAATAACCAAACTTGCATAGAAACTTCTCACTTCTTCTTCATAGACTTTGGGACCTGGAGGAACAAAGACGTGATTCCATCTTTGGAACTCAACAGTGTCAAGAAGTTCTTTCATGCCATGTTTTTCAGAAATATTAGAGTCAAAAACTCTACCCAATAGCACTTTTTGAGACTTCAGAATCTCCTTCTTGTCCAACTCCGATAGTTCAACTTTTTGCTTCTTTGAGGAACCCGGTTCCTCACTTACACTCTCTTTCTTTTCTTGAGAGTTCGAGTCTCACTCTTTTCTTTCTCAATCTGTTCATCCTTAGCATCTGTTGCATCTCTCTCAGCCGACTTCCCTTTTTCCATTTTCCTCTTCTTTGAATTCTTCCTCACAAGTGGAGATTTATCCACTTCATTCTCCTCATCCTCCTCGGTCACCACATTAGCAGGTGATGCCACCTCCTCATCAATTAGCCTACTTTTCACTAACCCCCTCTCTTTCCTTAACGACCTTTTTTCTTTATTTGCCTTCATAGAAGACTTAAGTTGAGCCTTTTTCTTTTGTCTTGTAATAGGAGGTTTATGGGTAATATATGTTTTCTTTCCTTTATACCACCCATTTTTTGGATCGGCTCAAAATAAGGGTTCGTTTAGAGAGATCAAGTTCCTTCTCAGGAGAGAGATCTCAAAATGACACAATTTGCATCATCATCAAAATCAACCTCCCCCGAGAAGGACTTGGGTTGAGAGAGGGATCGGGTTCCTTCTCCGACAGAGACAATTTCTTCCTCTCTACAGAATATTAGATCTGCGTTTAACTTTTTCGATTTAAAGACCCGTGAGGGAGTTGACACTATCATGGGGAGCAAAATTGCCTGATTTGTAATAGGAGGTTTGTGGGCAATATATTACTATCGAGAGGTTCGTTTAAACACGGTGCTCGAAAATAAGATCATCCCGAGAAGGACTGTTCCTTCCTAGGAGAGATCTCACTAGTGGTACGAGCGATAGTTGTCTCATCTATCCAAATAGGAGCTATCTTGAGTGTAGAAGACTTAGACTTTCCTTGGGTTGAGGGACCAGGTCCCTCATTCTGTTCCCCCTTCTTTAGCACATCCACTAATTCCCCTTGAGTCCCTTCACCACTTCCTGTAGCCTTCAAGGTTTCTACAAACCCAGCAACAATTTCTTCTTCACTCTCTAGAATATTAGATCTAGCACGTTGCTTTTTCAGTTAAAGACCCATCAAAATCCACAGAGGGTCATCTACTCCTTTAATATTATCATGGAGAGCAAAATTACCTGATTTTATCGAAATTTCCATAACATTGGCGACATTTTCCTCTTTCTTTGTCTCACCAGCATCATGTGCCTCATGCATGTTCTTAGACATCAATTTAGGATCAACAATGTCTTGTTCCTGTGTACCAACATCCTCAGTCACCATTGTTTGACTAGTAACCTCGATACCATCATCCTTTTCACTGATTTCCTCTATTTTGGAGATATTTCGACATAAAGGCTATTTGACCACTTTCTACAGAGTCGTGTTTTTCAATGGGAGCAGAGGTGGAGGAAGAGGATATGAATTGCTTGGGGGTTTGGTTTTTGCGAGTCCTAGAGGGACCAGAAATCGTTGATTTTGGGGGTGAGACGGTGGGATTTTAGTCAGTAGAAATTGGAGATTTTGGCGGTGAGTCTTGGGTTTTTGGTTCAGATGGGGTTGGAGTTTTGGAAGGTGACAGAGTTGGGTTTGATTCTGGCACGTTTGGAGAGGAGGATTCCTTTTGAGACATGATTAGTTTTAGTCGAGAAAACAACTTAGGGAGAGAATGTAGAGAGTTTAAGTGGTCTGTTATGTTTAGTGAGATAGATAACAGAGTTTGGTTAAACTAAGAGAGAAGGATCCGGTTCTGATTAGGTGTGAGAGTGAAAAGGTTTTTCTTGATCATCCTGTCGGTTCAGAAGAGGTGTATCGTTTGACACTCAAATTTTAGAATTAGAGGCGGGAAGCAATTAATGACGTCGTACTCTAAGCAGTTCAAAAACACATAAGTACTGAAGAGACTACTAACCTGAGTCATATGAACTAGGTTCTTTGACAATATATTAAAAATGAGGGCAAAAACTCTGTGAAGTGAAATGTCACTTATATTTGTGTTGTCCTGAAACTGCCATGCATGTATACCTATAACGGTATAGAGTTGAGTTAGATGCTACCAAAAAATACCTTTTAGCATTGTACATTTCTCTTGATATAGCCAATCACTGAAGGAACTTATGGAAGGGCAACTAGTTGAGCTTGATCAAGCCCAACTCCAAACGATTTCTTTCAAAGTGCTCCCTGATCAGTGCCTTGGTGAAGATGTCTGCTACCTAGTCCTCCATCTTGCAAAACTTCATACAGATCAAACTCTTTTCAACATTAGCCCTCAGGAAGTGGTGCCTAACATCAATGTGCTTGGTCTTTTCGTGTTGTATTATATTTTTTGCCATATTAAGTGCACTCGTATTATCACACAACAAGGGAACTCAGTCAGTAAGCACACCAAAATACTCAAGCTATTGTTTGATCCATAATAATTGAGCACAATAGGAGGCAGCAACCATATATTCTATAATTGAGCACAACAGGAGGCAGCAGCCACATACTCTACTTCAGCAGTAGAAAGAGCCACAGAGTTTTGTATCTTTTTTTTCCCATGAGATCAAGCATGACCCCAGAAAATGTGTCATTCCAGATGTGCTCTTCCTATCCACTAGATATCCATTATAGTTAGCATCAGCATAACCAACCAAGTCAAAATTATCTCCTGAAGGATATAAGATGACCAGGTCGGAAGTCCCTTTGAGATACCTTAAATTTTTTTTTTGCAGCCTTTAAGTGAGATTCTTTTGGACTTGATTGAAAACTTGCACACAACCCAACACTAAAGACAATGTCAGGTCTGCTAGCAGTTAAGTACAGAAGAGACCAAGTGATACCTCTATACATGGATTCATTGACAGGAGAATCTGGTTCGTCCATGTCTAACCGAGTAGTAGTATCTATAGGTGTATCAATGGTCTTGGCATTTTCCATCTCAAATCTCTTCAATAGCTCCTTGATGTACTTTTATTGACTGATCATGGTGCCCTTTAAGGTTTTCTTTACTTGCAACCCCAGGAAGAAGTTCACCTCACCCATCATGCTCATCTCAAATTCACTTCCTATGAGCTTCGAAAATTCTTCACAAAGGAAATCATTTGTAGCATAAAAAATTATATCATCAACATAAACTTGCACAATTAACAGATTCCTTCCTCTTTTCTTCAGAAATAAGGTGTTGCCAATTTTTCCTTTTGTAAAGCCATTTTCAGGAAGAAACTTTGACAACCTCTCATACCATGCTAGAGGAGCTTGCTTTAAACCATACAGAGCCTTTTTCAAGCTTAAACACATGCTCAAGACGCTCTTGACTTTCAAAGCCAGGAGGTTGCTTGACAAAGACTTCCTCCTTCAGATAATTAATTAGAAAGAAACTTTTTACATCCATCTAGAACAATTTGAATTCCATATGAGATGCAAAAGCAATAAGAATTCTGATTGCTTCCATTCGGGCAACATGAGCAAAAGTCTCGTCATAATCAATCCATTCTTCTTGGTTGTAGCCTTGAACCACTAGCCTTTCCTTGTTTCTTGTTGTGTTTTCAAATTCATCAAGCTTTTTGCGAAACACCCACCAGGTTCCAATCTGCGGGCCTAAGGACCAAGTGCCACACTTTGTTTTTCTCAAATTGATAAAGCTCTTCCTGCATAGTAGTTATCCAGTCAGCATCTTTCAATACTTCTTTGATATTCCTAGGTTTAATTTGAGACAGGAATGCTGAGAAGGCAAACATGTTTCTCGCCCTAGACCTAGTTTGGATACCAGAGTCTAAGGGAGTGATCACATTTTGTAGCGGATGAGAACCTTTGTACTTCCAGTTGGATACCTGAACTTCAGGATTTGAGGGATCAGGTTCCTCCATATTCGATCCATCATTGACATCAATAGAGACCTAAATTCCATTTTTTTGTACGGCCTCAGGAGTGCCTGATACAACATTAGCTACCCGATGTTCAACTTCAAGTGGAGTAATGGAGGGAGCAGGTTCCTCTGTGCCTTCTAGAGATTCTGCTGCATCTTCCTCATCATTCTGCTTGACTTGACTCATCGATTCAGTCTTTCCATTTGAAATTTCTATGGCTTCATCAAGAACTTTTGAAAATTCTCCATCTTCAGCTTCATCATTGTTTGTCCGTTTCTTTTGATTCATCAAAGATCATATGCATACTTTCTTCCACACACTGAGTTCTTTTGTTGTAGACTTTGTATGCCTTGCTTTGAGAAGAGTAGCCAAGAAAGATTCCTTCGTCACTTTTTGCATCAAATTTTCCTACTGCCTCTTTACCATTGTTGAGACCAAAGTATTTGCATCCAAAAGCTCTCAGGTAAGTCAGCTTGGGATTTCTCCAATTGAGCAGTTCATAGGGGGTCTTCTCAAGCAGGAACCTAATCATGCACCTGTTAATCAAGTGACAAGCAGTGTTGACAGCTTCAGCCCAGAAACTCTTAGACACACCACTAGCGATCAACATTGTTCTAGCCATATCTTCAAGTGTCCAATTTTTTCTCTCCACAACACCATTTTCAGCACAGAATTCATCGAACATGGCATTGTCAAACTCGGTACCATGATCAGATGTAATACTCACAATGTGATTTCTCAGTTTCACCTGAATCTGTTTCACGAAGACAAGAAACATAGGGAATGTTTCATCCTTAGATATTATAAACAAAGTCCAAGTGAACCTGGAGTAGTCTTCAACAATCACAAAAATGTACTTCTTCCCTCCTCTGCTAAGAATTCTCATTGGCCCACAGAGATATCTCCATATGAAGAAGATCAAGTGACCTTGAGGTACTCACTTCTTTCTTCGGTTTGAAGGAGGATCTGATCTGCTTCCCTTTTATGCAAACATCACACACATTGTGATCCTTGAACTTGGTCTTTGGCAGTTCACGAACCAGGTCCTTCATAATAAGCTTGTTCAGTAGAGAGAAGCTTGCATGTCCCAACCGTCTATGCCATAGTTCAGCATCATCATCCATAGCACTAAGGCATGTCAGATCTCCACCATTTAATGAATCAAAATCTGCTACATAGATATTCTTGAACCTTTTAGCTATCAACACCACTTCACCAGATTTGAGATTTGCGACAGTGCAAGAACATGATAAGAATTTAACTTCATTTCCTTTATCACATATTTGAGACACACTCAACAGACTATATTTCAAGCCATTGACATAGTACAGATTCTCAATTGCATGGGAGAGTGACTTGCCGATGTTGTACCCTATTTTAACCGGGTCAAAACGGAGTACAATATATTGGTGATTCCTATGTTACTAACTTAAGGAGTCGCCACCTAATTATTTTTAAGGTGAATTAGGACACCTATTTTAACTAATTGAATGCTTAAAATAAAACCTCCGTTAATGGTCTACTTAACTAATGTGATCTAGGTAAGGGTTCTTAGTTATCCTAAAGGGAAAGGGGTTAAGCATCCTTTAAGATCCGTTAACTACGGTTAACCGGCCAAACTTAGGTTGGTTAAACTACATCTTTACTAGATGCTTCAAAACCTTAAAAAAAAATGTAGTAAATAAAGATGTAAAACAAAATCAAATCGAAATTGTTAAAAAGTGTTAAGACAGTACCTAGGAACATAAAGAAATCGTTCCAGTTGAAAAATACTTTCAATGCCTGAATTTAAGTCTCAAGCCCAACGCATTTATATAATTTTAATGGTCTTTCAAAACCTAAAAACATTGTACTCATATATTTAAAACTCCATCATTTTAAAAGCTTGCTTTATTTCAAAATAGTGGAATTGAACTCTTAATTATTAAGAAGGACCATTTTAGATCAAGGCAACAGATTGTAATTTTACGGTCAAAGTTCATTTGGAATGTTGAAAAAGGCTTTGGTAAAAATGCCTAACTGATTTCAAAGGTCTTTATGGAAATAGACGTTGTACTCTATAAAATAAGTACCTTACTGATAATTAGAATGGAAATCCCAAAGGACTAAATAAAGACCTTATTTCTAATCCTATGTTATCATGAGTAACCCAAACAAAAATGAGATAAAATACAAAAAAAACACACACAAGTAAATCAATAAGCACAGAAGTTAGATAGAGGACAAAGGAAAAGGAGGATGACGCCATAGGCCCCCCAAGGCTTGTCTTCTCGCTATTTGGTGCATTCTAAGGAAGATAGTGTATGATGACTCCAAGCATGGGTATGTTGAGTCTCATAATGAGACTCCATTTTTGCGAGTCCCGAATCAAGACTCCATTTGCTCCAAAGTGCATATGCAAAAGAAAAAGAAAGGAGATACATATTAGTCATTCTGTTGGATATAAACCACATACTAGACTAAAGGTAATTACACCAAAGTAAGGAATCATTTAAACAACTTGCAAATAAATCATCTTATGTATTATCAAGCTAGCACAAGAAATCATCTCTCTACTTTAGTTTACAACATGACTAATACATACATGGAATATATTTATGCTAAAGCTTACAACTTGAGATTCAACCAACAACTAAAAAGAATTTTAAAATGCATATAAATATGTATCATCTAAATTAAGTAGTGATATATATCAACCAAACATATTTCGATAGATGAAGTGAACACTATCATGAAACCACAGAGATCTAGACATGCCTTAGTCCTTTTTACAAGTTTCAGCCGAGTAAGATAAACACTTTCGATATACAGCCACATTGTCATGCTTTTTATAATGGAAAAATTCCTAATTCAATACTTCCAGAAAATCAAAGAAAAGTACATATTTTAAATATACCCGTCAAAGTTAGTCGGATTTTATAATCTAGATACCACATTTAATTGCATTCAGGTTTGCCTGTGGACATAATCTTTACAACATAAGAAAGAACTACCAAAAGTAATTCAAATATACTAGATCTACTTAAGAGACACTTGAACAAATAAGCAACAAGTCTATCTTATAAAATGGTAAAAGAGAAAAGAAAAAAAACAGAGACTAACGTAAAGCTTTTTACATGTTAACATAAATTAACAGATGGGCTAAAGAAATAAGACGAGGAGAAAGGACCTTTTTTGGGTGCAGTGCACCGAGGTGCGGGGTCTTAAATTTATGCTCGAATGCCAACAACTCCGAGCTTGAATACGCTCATATTCGAAGCCTCGTCTGAGACCAAACGTAAATGAAAGGACTTCGGTTTTTTTAAAACGGAGATAATTTGAAGAGTAAAAAGAGCGTGCTTTAGTGGTGTTTCGGCACAAAATCTTCCAAAATGACTAAAGGGGCGAGTATTTATAGAAAAAATTATGGGGTTTTCTAGGGTTCAAAATTTGGGCGGGGTTTTTATGGGCCGTTTGAATTTGAATGTTGAAAGTTTTGGATGGATTCAGGAGGCTTGATCAGGCTAAAAGTCAAGCCTTGTACGAAAATGGAGCAACATTTCTGACTTGGATGGAAAGAGAGTTGAAAATGTTCATCAAAGGGGAAAAAGACAGGAGAGGCGCTGCTGGTGGATTTCAAGAGATGAGAATGAGCTATGTTTTAGGTTTAGGGTTGCAGGGATATATTGGATATTTTCAGTGGTTAAGTTGAGGGTAAAATGGGTAATTCAAGGTATTTTAGGTGGAATGGGCTAAATCAAATGGGCTGAAATATCTACAGATGTTGGGTTGAAGATGCAAGGCCTTTTCCTTCTTGCTTCAATTTCCTTGGGCTTCTTTTTGAATAAAACTATACTTTTAGCCATATTAGATAATACCATGTAATATTAATAAATTAATATTAAGTAAATAATTATTTAATATACCTTACGAAATTATAGTTGCTAGCACTTAAATAAATTATGACATATTCCAAAGTTTAGTGAAATAAAAATGTTGTAGTAAAAATATTATAGTAGCTATTTATAAAGTGTAAAACTAGAATAGTATTTCTACTTGATTAAGTAAATGAACACGAGGAGCCTTAAAGATGATGAAAAAGAAGGAAAATAATAATATTAATAACACTAATAGAAATAATGATGATGAGAATAATATTAATAGTAATTGAGTTACTAATAGTAGCGACGATACAATATTTGATTTATTACCAACTTAGAAGCTCGAGGAAATAAATTGGAAGAAAGGAGGGTCAAAATCAAAGGCCAACAAACATTTTGCCAACATAAAAAATATATCATTTTTTTCCATTTTAAAAAGACACTCCCACCATGGAAGGCCTTGAGTGAGGGGAAATCATCCATTTTTCCAGTCATATGCTTAGAGCAGTCACTATCCATGTACCATTTTTGACCTCCTCCTCTCACTTCAGCATGGAAACAGAGTCATTAATTAGATTTAGGAATTTGGGTCCCTTATAATGATAGAAAGGGTGAATTAAGCTTCTTTTAGTCCATACAGGCAAAACATTTTTTCTTTTTCAAGGACCAGGCCCCTCCTCTTTTAATTTCTTCTGAACAAAATTCTTATTTTTCTGAAGAGATTGAATTTTTACTTTGCATGTATCCTTGTAATGGCCAATCTTACCACAGTGAATGAATAGCCAATTTTTAGTTGTAGTGACATACTTGCTGTGGGGATTATAGGGAATTTTGGCCTTTTGAAAGCCAATGCCTTGCCTGCCACCACCATTACACTTGTACATAGGAGCAGTTACACCAGAGGACCAGATCCACTGAAGTGACTTATCAAGCTTAATTTTTACCGTTTTCAAACTTTCTTGAAGCTGCTTATTCTTTTCTAATTTAGTGGTAAGATTCATTTTGGTTCTCTCAAGCTCATTTTCAAGTTCAAGATGAATCTTACTAGCCTCCTCTTTTCCTTTAGAAGGAGTGTACATCCATTTTTTCATTTGACTATTTAACAAGGAATTATATCTAGTTAATTCATCAATCTGTTCCTTTAAATCTACAGTGAACGCTACTAAGTCTTCCTGTAATATCCCATATTTAATAATGGGTATTTTGGTGATTAGAAAAGAAAAACAAAAATATAGAAAACAAGCATATTTCTTACAAAGACCAAAAAGAGGATAAATAAATAAAATAAAGGAAAATGGGCCAAAGCCCAAAAGAAAAGGACGAGAACTTAATAGGGATTAGGGAAGGGAGTATTTTACATTATCAGTAGCCATCAACAGTGAAAGCAACAAAACAAAGGAAAGCACCTTTTTCACTGAAGGAAAATTACGGAAGAAGAAGAAGTAAGTCATACTTTAACTTTGGTGAATTATGAGAGATTTCCTTCATGTACCAACACCTAGCCTATCATTAATTTATTAGTTAAGTAATATAAAAAGGGAGTATAATTTTCCTTCTCGGTATAGTGCAGCCATGGATTTGCTACAAAAATAAGTGATAAGTCATCACATTAAGGGGAGAAGTGCTACTGGCAGTAGAGTAACACAAGATATTTTTAATAAGTCAACTTCTTCTACCATTTAGAGATTGGAGTATAAATTTAAGAATAAATGTAGATCATGATCCACCTTCCATCTCATCAAGTTACTCCTACGTGAATTTATAAGGAAACACTGGTCAAATTCCATGAAATAGGCATATGGGGTTGACGAATGATTAGTAGGATTGACCTGATTATATTGGAAGCTTATGATTAATTTTGTATATGGATTAATTGCGTGGTTGTGTATGACATAGGTAGTTGAATTTGAATTTCCATAACTTGCATCGTTTATTTGTGTGGTGACGAGTTTGGTATTTCGACGCATTTGAGCTTCTTGTATTTTATATGTAGTAATCTTATGCTTACAATTTGAATTTCCATAACTAGACATGGTTTATACATGATTTTCGAAAAAATTAATGTGTTATCGATTATTTTGAAATTGTCATATGTGTATTTATTGTACAAGTAAGAAGTATTTACTTTGATACGGTACCGAACCGTTTACTTTTGAGATGCTTTCCCCTCGAGGTTATTTTATATGTTTTCATTGTTACAAGATATGTTTTGCCGTTCTTTGAGATGCTTACAGTTATTTGAGATGTTCTCACTATTACTAGACATGTTTTACTATACTTGAAATATGATTATAGTTATCGAAATGAAATTACATGGTTTGATAAGAATTGAAATGCCCTGATATTACATGGTTTGATAAGAATTCAATGGTCCTTTCATGAACTCTTAGAGTATTATTTTGAAAATGCTTTGACATATGTTCTCCCGTATTTATTGTTTGCAAGTAAGAAGTATTGAATGGGATTGGAGTTTTGATTTTCAAGGATCCCGTAGCTATTTTCTATAAACGTTGGGTTCGTTAGACCCGGTGCACCTTGTATTTCTGATACGTGACCGAGCGAATCACATGCTTTACAACCCTGAGGCATACATAGTGGGAAGGTAGAACTAGTAATTATAAAATACATACATGTAGCCAAAGCGACTCCGAAAGTTAACATGACCCCCCTCGACTTGTCTAGTCTATGGGACCATAGTTATATTTGACTCCTTTTACGACAGGGGTCCATATGAGAAGCCGTACGAGATTACATGATCCTTCTTGAAAATCCCCAAGGATATAAGATTTGATATGATAGTGTTTACGAGAGAATAAACGAGTTTAATATTGAAACTCGTTAAATGATTTACATGAGTACCTTAGTATGAAAACATGAACCACCACGGGGATAAGATTTGGTTATTGCTACCATTTTGAAAGGGCATTTATTTCAACGGGGAAAACATGATATTTATCAAATATTATATAGCGTGTTTTCCGACTTGTCCCATGAAAATAACTTAAAAACGGTTGTGGTTAAGTGTTATATACTCATCGAGCAAGCATCTCATACCTTGTGTTATAGAACCCTCGCTATTTTTTTTTTTTTTACGGGTCTAGACCACACGTGACATTGGTGAAGATTTTGCTAACATGGTTCAAGTAGAGAGTCCGAGTTGAAACTTCCCGGTGACGCGTGGATAGTGCCTACATACTTGACTTCGCGTGGGCGGCGAATAGTTTATTTATTCATCATGGTCCTTTCATTTGAACTCTTAAGACTTGGTGGGTAGCTCCATAGTCATTTTCTACGATTCTATTAATTAGATGTAATTAACATCATTCCTGGCTAGTTTTAGGTGTTCCCTCCCGTATTTTGGAGATTGTTTTAGTATTATTATGATTAGAGAGTAGAAAATACCTTTTTGATTGAAGGATGATTATGGTTGCTTGGTTGGTATTGGTTACTTGAATTCAACCTAGAATTTAAAACTTTTGATTCCGAGACTTGTTCTCTAGAAATTTTTTTGGATAGACACTTAAATATAAAAAATAAAGCCGACTTCGGGAAACCCGACATTTTGTGCGTTGGTTCCCGATTTACGCGAGGTCAATATTCGGAAAGGGTGTTTTTTGCCGCCCGTGAGGGTTGCTTTGGGAATCCTAGGCCTTCTTGTACATAGCTCTGTCATATACCCTAAATCGGGTCATTGAGTTTTCCCAAATTCCTTTCTTGTTCTAACTCACAAATTTCTTCAGCTAGAGCACCCTTTTCATCAAAGACATTTCTTATGAAATTAATGATATGCATCAATTATATTATCATCTTATGAGTCCAACCTTCGCCGAAGATGGTCATCGCGTTTTCTTGTTCTAACTAAGAGTAGCATCAATTAATACATTTTTTTCTTTAAGAGTAGTTTTTTGAGTTTTTCTGTACATCGAGAAAATTTACCTCTTCTTGTTCGTTATCATCATCACCATTATATTTTTCCATGGGTGCAAATATTGATTCATATGTCGAGGGTTCATCATCAACAGCCATCAGGGATGCATCTTCTTGATTCTCAGACTCACTTGAGGAATCTCCCCAGGTCGCAAGAGCCTGTTTCACGAGGTTGTCTGCAGCTTCTCTCCTTTTGAACTTCATATCAGGAACCTGGTTCCTCTTTACTAACTTTTCAGTGTTGCTCTTGTACTAATCCTACTTGTGAAGAGGACATTCTCTGATAAAGTGACCAGGTTTCCCACATTTATGGCAACAGTCATTTCCTCTAGTATTTTTGCTTGTGTTTCCTTTTTTTTGAAAACCACCATTTCTCCGAATCATTTTATTAAACCTACGAGTGAGATAAGCCATGTCTGACTCATCATCACTAGAGTCACTTTTCGCAGCAGCTTTGAGAACCAGGCTTATCTCCTTCTTTGGCTCCCTTCTTTCCTGATCTTATTGTCTTTTCAGCTCATAAGTTTTGAGATTTCCATTGAGCTCATCAATAGTCAGTGTTTGCAAGTCCTTGGCTTCAGTAGTAGCATTTACTTTGCTTTCCCATGAACTAGGCAAAACACTGAGCAGCTTACGAACCAGTCTGTTGGTAGGAATAACTTCACCAAGAGAAAGGAGTTCATTGATTATGGAGGTGAATCTGGTATACATATCATGAATGGACTCACCATTCTTCATCCTAAAGAGCTCATACTCAGTGGTAAGCATATCTATTTTAGACTGCTTTACCTAATTTGTTCCCTCATGTGCGGTTTGAAGCGTATCCCAGATCTCCTTTGTAGATTTGCATGAAGAAATTCGATTGCACTCATCAGCTCCAATACCACACACAAGAATTTTCTTGGCTCTAAAGTTCTTTTCCATAGCTTTTCGGTCAGTTTCATTGTATTCCTTCCTAGTCTTTGTATCTATTTCAACACCATATTATTTTTCTTCATAGGAACAAAAGGACCACCACAGATGATGTCCCAAAACTTCGAGTCCTCAACCATGAGGTAGTCATGCATCCTTGTATTCCACCACCCATAATATTTTCTATTGAACCTTGGTGATCTTGTGCTAGATTGTCCTTCCTCTAAGTTTGGTGGAGCAGCTATGACAGAGATCCTTTCTAGGTGTTAACCTTTTAGAAAGAACCTTCGCTTCCGATACTAATTAATAGAAACTAAGAGTCCACCAAACGCATATAGAGAACCAGGTTCTCTATCTGTTCCCTCAAGTAAAAGAAGAAAAGTAAAAAGCACAATATATTTACGTGGAAAACTCCTTGCTCAAGGGATTAAAAACCACGACCTCTCCTTGCTCAAGGGATTAAAAAACCACGACCTTACCCAACTTCAGTGGGATTTAACCTATCGAGCAACCTAGGGATTAACCTATTGCAATCCCTAGGGCCTTTTCAATAACTCTATTGTAATCCCTTGACAATAACTCTATTGCAAAGCTACAACACTTGACTAACTTTAGCTAAGAAACCAGAACAAAAAGGTTGAAAACTGTTCTACAATGACACTTCATGAAAGTAGTGTAGGATTACAAATAAAGAGCAAAATGACAAAGACTCAACAATCCTAAGGACTTAAGAAATCTTCAGTGTCGGGATCTGGTCCTTGAGTTTGTGGCAGCTTTGTTCTTGAATGAACCTTGAAAGCAGCGGCGGCTAGCACTTGAGAGAAAATCTGATTGTAGGTTTTGCAAGTGTGTGTTAATCCTTGTAACATGTTGTATATTTATGAGAGAGCATGTGAGAATAGATAGGGACATTTCATCTTTTGGTTTGGCCACTAGCAAAAGCAGCTTAGGCCGCACTCTTGCCGTCGGTACTGATGCGGCCGACAACTGAACGGAGTTGATCGCACGACTGACCAAGGGAATTGTTCACACCTGATCCCTATCTGGTTCCTCAAGTATGTTTGACAAATCATCAAAACACGGAATATCATAACTTATTAATTCCTTAAATCTCTCTCAAAACTCTGCAATCATAAATTCACATATATTACTATATGAACAATAACAAAATACACATATCCAAATACAGAGTATATTAAGATTAGATCTACAAAACATATGAAAAACATTCTCAATGTGCCTCGCAAATCACTCTCAATGAAGAAAAGTTTAACTCAAGAAAATTGTGTTTAGTGGCAATTTACTACAGTACAATTTTGCAAACCTGATCAACAACTTTGGTCAAAGTTCCTCAAACCAATTTCTTGTTTGCTCTACAAGTTCTGCAATAGACACAAAAATAAACACAATATATAAAGGGGACTACAAAAAGAGTGAAGCTTCTACTACCAAACTTGCCAACCAGAATTATTAATTTATTGAGAGACTCAAATTAAAAAGAATAAGGTGAAATTTAGAGTAACATAATAAATGCGAAAGAATACAAATAAAGGCAGAATGCTTCAAATTGACGAAATGTAAGGGTGAAACTAGAAGCAGTTCAGCGTACCAACCTTAAATTATTCTCACTCACTACCTAACTGTTTATGGACTAGTTTTCGACGCGCGCGTTGCACGTGTATTCGAAGTTATTTGATGAATCACAACAAAATATTATTTTGAACATGTATTGAGTAACAAAAGATAAACTAAAGAATATTTGTTCCAAATAATCATTTTATACTTGCGTTTAGCCTGATGTTAGTGTTAATTCAGTACCAACTAAAATTAAATTATATTGGAGATGTTACGCAAATAAATAGTAACAAGACTCATTCATTTGTATTTCCAAAAATATAAAAACACTACTCAATTAAGATTGCTCCCCGCAGTACATTTATATAGTGCAAATCTCAACTTTCTACTTATATATTTTTAAGTATACAAAAAAGACAATGACAAAATGAGCCTGAAATAAGTAAAAACCAATGATAACAGTCTAAAGATTGTTTAGACCACATGTTTCAAGAGTCCATTTTCCCTTCTTAAATTCCATATCAAGTCAAACAGTATATGTACACCAACAAAATGTGTTTAATTGGTACACTTCTGGAGGAGTTTAGGTATTTAATTGGTTCAGTCCGAGTTCAAATGTCTAATTGAAAAAATCGGCCAAATTTAAGGGTCGCACATGTATTTGGCATTTTATTTTGGGAAAAGGACACACAGTGGTCATCAGAAACTTGGTTGGCCCACGTTTGAGCTTAATACCCCGAGTTAGCCGTTCAGTCAAGAGTATTGTCGAGCGCTAGCCCAACAACCCATTCACTTAAAAAAAAAAAAAAAAAAAAAAAAAACAGATTTTTTGTGGTGACTTTTAGTGGCCACAAAAGATCGAAAAGTCGTCACTAAAGATCGACGAAAAAAAATAGTCATATTGAGCCTTCAAAGAATATCCAAAACATGAATATGTATATAATTAGTAAGTATATGTTAATTGAGACTTCAAAAAATATCCCAAAACATGTATAATATGTGTATAATTAGAAAGTATACATTTATTAAACAAATATTTTACACCAATGACATTTTCTAATTATACGTTGATTATACATTTATTATACACAAATTATACAACAATGATATATTTTCTATACATATACAGTAGTGATACATATTCTATACAACAATGATACAATATCTATACGTATGAGACATTTTCTATACAAAAGTGGATAGTTTATAACGGAATTAGTTGAAAAGTGGATAGAAAAAATAAAAATGACTTTTAAGATCTTGGACCATAGGTGTCAATAGTTTCACCCGAATGGCCATTTGTGTCCTCTTCCTTTTTATTTTCTACAAGCGACTTTGATTATTTCAATAGGCCAAATATTAGTGTGTTTTGCATGTTAATACTACAACCATTTTCTTTTTACTTCTGGAAGCACTGAAATTAACTCTTGTTAGTCTATGACTATTACTGGTAAAGAATACAAACTAGGTCAATTTGACATTTTATTTCTCAAAAAGAAATATATCAACACATTATATTTCATATTTTAATTGGAGACGTCGATCTTCAGAAATGGGTGAATTCCCTTCCAATTTTTCTTATAAAGTTAAATTACTCCTAACTTTGAAGTTTGAATGATTAGAAGAGTAATCTGTTAGCACTAAAATTAACTTCTTATTCATATACGTTTTCTTCGCCATAATAAATGACAAAGTGGCTGTAGTTTAGTGGTGAGAATTCCACGTTGTGGCCGTGGAGACCTGGGCTCGAATCCCAGCAGCCACAGAATTCTTTTTTTTGGTTCTCCACCTTTTCATTTTGGGTTGGGTTGGGTTTCATGCTGTATGCCCATTAGTTTGGGCCTCTACCCAGTGTTGCTCCCCAACAAAAGCTTTCTTCAAAACATTCAAGGTCAAAAGAGAAGAAGAAAGGTTAAATATCCAGTATTGTTAAAGGTTAAAATTTGGTTTAACCATATGGTATCTAGAGCTCGGCTCGACTAATCTGAATTCAAATTTGGTTTAACCATATGGTATCTAAGCTATTGCCTTGTTTTCCTTAATGATGGCCCCGAGATATTATTACGGCAAAGGATGAACAAAAATAATTCAAATTTCTCTGAATTCATCCCTCTCATGAGGAATTACCAAATCATTTGACCCTTCACCCATTCCAATATAAAGGAGTCAATCAAATAATAGATAGTAAATGGTCGGTTTGAAAATAACTATCAAGGAGTTCTCCGTTCTCATTGCTCTACCCAAAGCGTTAAGTGAAATTGCATTTATTATGTTCAGTTTGAGCGCACAAACGTATAATACATATGCATATGACGCGCTCACTGCCGAATATCTTGAATCCTTTTTTGGTTTTAAGATTTCACCAGAATATCGGAATAGCACGAGAAATAATACAATTAAAATGAGACCTGGTCCTGAATTGCCATACAATTACAGATGTTTCAGGCCATCTCAACAGAAGCAATAGAAACAAAGGTTATTCCTCTGGAACCAAGTGCAACAACATTTCAAGCATGTCATCCAAGACAACTAGCCAGCAATTAAGAGAAGGCCGAATGAAAATCTGAGAAGTCGCGCTCTCAGATGGCAGCGAAGAAGCCAGGGGATGGAAAAAACCAAAATATGTGTGGTGTTGATCTACAAGGCAAAAATTTAAGATGAAATGGATGGGGACATTTAAAAATGACTTAGTATGAATATCAGAACTACCATTCTCCGTCCAAGGGTGCTCACACTTATTTTATAGTTAAGTTAAAAGTTGTTAACTATGAGTTCTTCATCAGGATATATAGCATTGCAATCTGCGAATCTATTAAGGCAAATACTTGAGAAGCAACTCCTAATGATACTGAGATCACGAAGAAGTAGAGCAAGAGTCCTTTTAATATTAACACCAACATAAATTGGTTGGAGTTAATCAGTCAAGCAGAAGTAGAGCAAGAAAAGAAAAGGTTTATACAGTATATATTAGGAACCGTTTTCAGTTGTTTTAGTGGATATACACAAGTAAAAGCACAGTAAGTGAATAACCTGTTATGTTTAATCATTTGGTATTTGAAATTTACTTGTCCGATGAGTTTAGATTTGTGTTATGTAAAACTCATTTAAGGGCAAAACTCTACTTGCTATTAATTTTTTCAGTCTATGGGTTCAAATGCAGATTCTTTTCATGGTAAATAGATCTCATCGATTCCACCGCATCCCTAGATAATATTGAGTTACATGTTGCACAATTTGATTGCTTCATTTTCCTTCGGGCTTAGTATAATAGTTTTCGGAATAATTACTTGATGTAGCTTCTTATAAGACCTATTTATTGATAATAACTACCCTTTTAATTATTTATATTTAGTAATTAATTTACTTTTCTAATTTACCATCCATAGCTATATCAGTAACTATACACATACATGGTTAAACAAATCCCTTAATAATAGGCATTGACTATTATTAAAATTGTTTCCATAATTTTAGCTTCCCTTTCCTTCTTCAACCATGATTCTCCTTCTCTCTTCCTTTTCCTTCTTCCACTAAATCCTAAACCCTAACTTCTTCTCAACAACGGCTATCATTGTTAACTTCTTCTCAACAACGGCTATCATTGTTAACTTCTTCTTTTCCACTAAACCCTAAACCCTTAATTATTTTTGTTTTCATTAATTAATATGTATGTAATTTGTGTATTTGAACCAGTGATGCATATGTTTGCATGTTTTTGTGTATTTGAACCAGTGATTAACTGTTTATCGAATACACATATATTTAATTTTGTATATGAATGTTTTATGTACTGATGTATTGAAACAGTGACGTATTTTTTTGTATGTATTTGTGTATTTGAAATAATGATCAACTGCGAATAAAATACACAGTCATTTAAATTCATTTATGAATGTTTCTATGTATTTGTGTATTTGAACCAATGATGCATCTGTTTGCATGTTTTAGTGTATTTAGACCAATGAGTGACGTATTTTGTTTGTATGTATTTGTGTATTTGAAATAGTGATGAACTGCGAATCAAATACACAGTCATTTAAATTCGTTTATGATTGTTTGAATGTATTTGTGTATTTGAATTTTTCAATAAAAACTTAAATACAATTGTTTTTTAAGTGTTTTGAAGTTACAAATCATGTATTTTTCGAATTACCGGTTGAATAATCGTCGTCTCTGTTTTTGTGTTTCCTTCTATTATTATGTTTTGAATTTTGAATTTAGTTACAAAAAGAAGGGAGGAGAGAAGGAAAATCATGGTTGGAGAAAGAAATAGAAGCTAAAATTATGGAACAAAATTTACCTTACCAAAAGAAGGGAAGAGAGAAAGATATTAAAAAAAGATATTATTCCGTCTATTAATAAACACCACCGTTAATGCCTAAATTTAAAGGATCTGGTTATTATTTACAGATTAGTTATGTGTATGAAAACCTTCAAATACACGCGTCCAAATACATAAACTAATGAAATGATAGCTACATATCGTAATATTGAATAGGGTAGCTACTAATGGTAAGAACCTATAATAAGGTAGTTATTTCTGTAAGTTTATCATAGTTTTCTCCTTTAGAATGTTGACTTATGATGTGTCATTAGTTCCAAGTTCCATTTTTTTGTGCGGATTGTCCTTCAAAGGCACTGATCTTTAATTTTGGCCCCTCAAATTGTTGGTCTTTAACCCTTCGATTAAGAAAGTTACCAAAAATACCTGAAGTTTCGGGTTCGAATCCCGTTCAGTCAAAAATTTAAAATAATTCGCAAGGCATAGTTTGGATTTTGCAAGAGTTTGCCTGTTAAGGTAGAGTTTGTCTTATGCCTGAAGGCTATCTCTGCTTATAAGGTAGAGTTTCATGCAAACTCTACCTTAATAAGTAGCAAGTACCTTAAGGCAAATTCGCCTTATGATTTTTTTTTAATTTTTGACTGAGCAGGAGTTTGAATTCGGAACTCAGGGATTTGTAGATGAAGACCAAAAATTAAAGACCAGCAATTTAAGGGACAAAAATTAAAGACCACCCCGAATAAGGGCAATCGTGCAAATTGCCCTCTAAGTTCTAACTACCAAAAAGTCCATTCTTGCGTCATTTGGGTCTATTGGTTAAGTGAGAGAAGTCTATTACATAATTAAAAACGGGTGAAAATGATTTTCAGCCCCCAACTTTGCTTTAAAAATCAAACTTCCCCTTAAATTATGAACAATAGACATTCCCTACCCCCCCCCCCACCTCTTTATCCTATGCAATGTCTATTTTACCCTTGACATTTTCAATCCTCCATCTATGTAATACCTTTTTTATATTATATAATTTTTTTTTTTAACCTAGGTATTTATAGATTCTTATTTAAATTCATATTATAAGTAGAATAATCCTTTATGAATTTATCACAAAATCTAATTTTACTTTTTATGATTGATATTTTAATACACACACTCACATATTACATGTTATTTTTACATATATATGTATATGTATATTTAAGTTTCACTTCTCTCTTATTCTCTATTGTCAATATATAAACGAATTTTGATTGTCATTAATGGAATATTTTAAATTATAATTTAATTCATTTATAATATAAATAGATTATCTTTTAAGAATTTGTTATAGAATATACCTCTATTTTATTAATTATTTTGTATTACCGGCATTGAAAGATATTTATAAAGTTATTATTACCCGTTATATTTACTTGTATAAATAGATATCAGAGTTTTGATTATTATTAACTAAAAAAATTTAGAACGACATTAAGTTATATACTCAACTAGTATTTCTCAATTTTCTTTTTCCGTCTCAAAAGTAATACAATATTTATTTTTTATAGAAAATTTGTTGCATAGATTAAAGAGATAAAAAAATCATGACTCTAAAGAAGTAAAAGTAAAAAAGATAATTTGATAATGTAAGGGTAAAATAGGACTTTTAAAAAGTCAATAAGGATAAAGGGGGGAGAATGACTATTGTTCAAAGTTGAGGGGGGAGGTTGATTTTTAAAGTAAAGTTGGGGAATGAAAATGATTTTCACCCAATTAAAAACACACATAAAAGGTGCTACTTATAAGCCTCTTATGAGACAAAATTGACATGTCTAATTTCAAGAAATTTAGGCTATATTATAATTATATTTTAAATTATATATAGAAATTTAGGCTATATTATAATTATATTTTAAGTTATATATATTGTTGGTGTAAATAATTTTATATCATCATATTACCTTTATTTATTATAGAAAATAAATTTGTCTTGTTTTTTGAATTACAAATCTCACATTTTAAGGAGTTTATATGTGATATTCTTCTGGTGATGACCTAATAGTGTAAATTTTTTTTACACTAATAATGTATATAACTTAAACTCTTATGATTGTATCTACAATTAAATTGGTGGCATCATCATCGATTGTTTTAGAGTTGAAACTAGTTAAAAAATGTAATATCTTCATCTCACTGGTAAAAATATTCATACAATCAACAAAATCAATAGTATTTGTATTGCCTGGTGTCTCGGCGAGCCAGGCCAAAAGGTTTTTTTTTCTTCCTGGTTTACAGACAGTGATTGTAGATAAGTGCGGATGTAGCTTAATGTTATCGGATTTATCTGAATTCAATGCTTTCGATGCAGAATATAAATTTATGTGTAAAAGCTCAATAGACATTGCAATAAATAATAATTATGAACTCATAACTTTGAAATTATTATGGGTTCAATACTAAGATCCTTAAAAATTGAATCCACAAAACTTAAATCTCGAATCCGCCTCACAATCTATACTAGTATTGTATTAGTCCTTTTCTAATCGAATAGTAGAAATTTTATAACTAACATCATTCCGATTTCCTACCCATGACCAAAATACTCTACTTCCTTGTCCCATAGTTGCCTTTCTTGGAGTTAGCTAATTGAAAATGCACAACTATGCATGTAAATTAAAGAGTTGTTATCAATACAGCTAATGTATCATAATTGTTTTATCTTTATGCACATTTGATATGGGGCAAGAATCGACTAATTTTACTTTATCGGAGCATGATGCTTACATCAGATGTGATTATTGACACTTTAAATGCGGCCACAGCTGCATAAGCACGGGTCTTTTTCTAGAATTTCTTTGTGACAATTAATTAGAGTTTTATACAGATATAAATCAATTCAGTCAATTGAGCCTCACTTATAAGTTCTAAATCAGTTGTGACTTTATATACACGTATATTCTTAAAGATTTTCAACTATATAAAATATAGTTTGAACCAAAACAATAGATTCACTC
Organism: Lycium ferocissimum; assembly: GCF_029784015.1. Lineage (NCBI taxonomy): Eukaryota > Viridiplantae > Streptophyta > Magnoliopsida > Solanales > Solanaceae > Lycium > Lycium ferocissimum. The sequence continues at coordinate 64,830,933 of NC_081344.1, forward strand.
ACACTCAGTTGAGGAGATCGATTTTATGATCCATTACAAATTATTTTTAGTTATATGAACAAATACAAAGGTGAGAGATAACTGATAAATAACATAGAAAAGTCGGTAAATATAAGACAAAAGGTCTTTTCCTGAATTCTGCTAACGCGGGATGTTTTGTGCACCGATATGCCCTATAAAAGTGAGTGAATATAACACAAAAGGTCTTTAATTTGTAGGGTTGTTTTCTTCTATTCAAATTATAACTGATCTTCCTTAATTGATCCCACAACTTCTTGGTCATGGAACTTCAATAGGGCAGATTATGTGCTAAGTTATTGAGTTTCAATAAGTGCATTATGTCGGCACATTGTATAGAATGTTTGTAACAAACAATGAATTAAGACTAGTCAGCAAACAGTGGAGGTTTATAACCTCCGCTAATTGCACTCTCAACCTCCCCAAATTATCTATTTTTGTAGTGTAAACCAAGGTCAATATCAAACTCATACTCAAAATTATCAATGTAATTAAAACATGACAACTCTATGTCCTAACTTTAATTTCCTTTGTTTTCCTAACTTTAATTTCCTTGCAACATCAATAAATGAAGCAACCAAATGAATAGACACTAATCGAGTAGTCTCCATCATAAAGACTCAAGAGTACAAATTGAAGCATCAAAATTGACAAAAATGGGTAAGGTCACTTTAATTATTTTTAGTTCTCGAAAAGAGTTTAGTGGATTTAATTCTGGTTTATGGACTATGGTTCCATTTTCTCAGTACTAATAAAGTTTTCATTCAGCGGTGAAATCAGAAATTGCGTTAAGAATATTTAAAAAATTAATATATATTTATAAAAAGTAATTTTTTGATCTATATATATATATGCAGTATTATTTTTTATATACGTACTCAATATAAGTAATGTGTTCAACTGATCACTCTTCAGTTTATGTAGCTATCAATGTCTTCATCAACTATATATATATATATATATATATATATATATATATATATATATATATATATATATATATATATGTGTTAAGAAATCTATTAAATATATATATATATATATATACGCAAACCCAATATTTGATCTTATATTTATGTTAAGAAATCTATTAAATATATATATATATAAATTATACGCAATCCACTAAATTATTTTTCAGAATCCAAAATTCATAAACTCAAAACCTGCCTCAAATGCTGGACGTACTCATACGGTATTACGGTAAGGACGAAAGCCATCATTTTAAAACTTGAAATGAAGTTGTAAATTTGCTTTAACAATGATATATATCGAGGATATGCAATATATTTGATTATTTAATATTTTCAGTGGCATACACATAATTCAAGTAGGACAAAAAGGCTAAAACTAGATAAATTAAGCTTAAACGCGGAAACAAAAAATGGCTGATTGCTTGGTAACTTGGCATTTACAATAAGAACAATTAATATAGTACTAGTAAAAAGATACTAATTTCTGTTTTCTTCAGAAAAAACAAAATTATCCATTAGCGTCCAGCTATATTTTCGCGTAGAACGGTGGATGCCAAAGTTGGACAATAAAATGCAAATACAGTCAATCTTTTGATAACGATATCCAAAAATGTATTAATTATTATACCCTAAATCATGTAAAATAATATTATATATTTTTTTTCAAAAAAAAACTCAAATATAAATATCTGCTCCCAAGCTCAAATATCATAATATAATGCAACGATGATTAGGTGCACCTCTCTGGCTCTCCGAACGAAGTTAGAATTTTAACTCTTATATATTTATCATCATGTTGTTCTTTAAAAAAAGGGGAAAAGGGTAAAAAATATTCCTCTATTTTGAAAAAAAAGCTAAAAATATCCTTCGAATTTATTTTGGGTCAAAAATAACCCTCTTATCATTAAAGTTTCTAAATATATCCCTGTCTTGTGAAATCTCCAACATGACTCGATTCTTTTTTTAAACCTGCTTTTAAACCCGACCCAACTACATAAAAAAACTCATATATGACCAACTTGTTTCCGAGTACTACATTTGGAGCCATTAGGCACAGGAGCGGGTAATCCATATGGGTTTTTTATTTAGTTGGGTCGGGTTTAAATGGAGCGGGTTTAAAAATAAAATCGTGTTATGTTGGGGATTTCCGTTAAGACAAGGGTATATTTGAAAACTTTAATGATGGAAGGGGTATTTATGACCCAAAATAAGTTCGGAGGATATTTTTAACCTTTTTTCCAAAGTAAAGGAATATTTTTGACCCTTTTCCCTTAAAAAAAAAAAAATTAGGCGAGGGAGTTGGGGTGGGGGGCGAGGGGGCGGGCGTGGGGGTTTGGTATACCACACCTCTCTAAGAGGGTTGCGTGGGTGTGTGGTATACCGCACCTCTCTAAGTGGTTATTGGGGTCATTTCTTGGGTTTCAGTTAAATACTTTTTATTTCCTTTCTTTCTTTTTTTTCCTTTTGTTTAGTTTTAAAAAATTTCAAATAAAATACATTGAGATCCCTATTTTCTTTTGTCGCCTTAAAATTTTATATTCACAAAAGACAATGTCCGATTAAATTGTTTTTACCAAGGAAAAATTTAACAGAGCTTTGTCTCATGGGTCCCAAAAGAACCTAATTTGTCCAAATTAGGAAGTGGGACTCTTCCTTCTTCTTTTATGTCCTTTATGTGCTTAACTTTAATGCATTCGTTTGCCAACCCATGTGAGCTCGTGACTCCTTTTAACCTTCCATCTACTAATATTTTTGGTAGATACACATTGACAAATACACAGATGAGTCTTAATTTTATGCAATTTTTCATTTTGATAACATATCAAGAGTCCAACCTATAAAGCACTTCAAATTTGGGAGATATATGCCTATCATACGCTTCGCTTATAAATTATAACAAGTCACAAGTCGAAAAAGCAAAAAGCGCATTTATAATATAAGCATAGTATAAATGCGAAGATTTGGTTTAATTATAATCCATTATATTTTAGTTATATGACTTTTTTAACATGAGATTAATACTCTTTTTCGTCCAAGTTATGTGAATTATTTTCTTTGTAATCCGTCCAAAGAATGTCATCTTTCTACGTTTAGTATTTCTCCCGTCTCAAATTATCTGTCGCTTTTTTGTTTTATACGCCCCTTATGAAATACTCTCTCCCGTTAAAAAGGAGTGTCTACTTAGTCTTTATTTTTTAGTCAAAAAGAGTGTCAACTTACCAAATCAAGAAAGAATTAACCTTATTTTAAAAAATTTGCCTTTATTAAGTGTTAAGTGATCAAATCTCAATATCTATTTAATTTGGGTTAATTTAGTCATATTACCTATTTTTGCCTAGGATTATCCCTCTGTCTCAAAATATTTGTTGTCCTTACTAAAAATACTTGTCTCAAAATATTTGTCGTTTTATTTACTCAAGATAAAATTAAGTAGTTTTTTTTTCAGTTTTACCTTTGTATTAATTACATCAATGGGATGATTTTGTGAGTTCACATACCAACATTTAAGAGGTTTCATCATTAATGGAGTAAAGTTTTATTGAGGAGAGAGAAAATGATGAAATATGTTAAGAGGGTAAAATAGTCAAAATGCTACCCTTATAAATGTTTTCTTAATGGGTGTGTAAATGAAAAATGAGACAAATATTTTGAGACGGAAGGAGTAGTATTTTCTTAATGGGTGTGCAAATAAATGGACACTCTTTTTGAACCGGGGGGAGTAGTATTAAGTAGAAGGGGTATTTGATTAACTTTACCCTTATTTATATCTAAGTTATAATCTCTCTCAATTAAATGTTAACTCTATTTATGCGTTATCTCGTTAATGATAAAATTCTACTAAGGGTAAAATGGAAAAAATAATTAATTGAAAAAATGATAAATAATTTAATTTTTTAAACGATAAATAAATTGGGACAGAAGGAGTAACAATATAACTTCAAACTTCACATTTTACCTTTAATAAAATAATATAAATTTTAATTTCAGAAGTAGTTGTGTTTTTCCACTTAAACTTCGTATCGTGTCAAATAACTTCACATAAATTGAGACCGATGAATTAAACAGTAACACGTGAGATCTGCAAAAATAACGGGGGAGATTTTGTATGACTTTTTTCTTCTCTTCAAACGGTAAATAACCACAAAGACATACAGGTGATCTGGCATTGAAGCAAATGAAAAAGACAAGTTAGTAAAGGAAAAACAGAAAAAGAAAAGAACGTAAGAAGAAAAAACCTCGCACGTTGCAGTAAGTTTCATTTTGATGTCACAGGATCCAGCGTACATGTGTTAAATTATCTACAGTGTGAATACAGCCAAAAGTTTTTCAATCACTACAAAAAAAATTGGGTAATTTGTTGAGGTTGAAATTTGTAATTCACGGAGATTTTAACTTCTACTATTTGCTAGCGGAGTTAAAACTCCCACAAATTATAACTTTCAACCTCCGCAAATTATACATTTTTTTTTGTAGTGAATCTTTTTAAAATAAAAATTATTTTCGAAAAGTATTACTCCCTTCGTCTTAATTTACGGAGATAATATCTCAAATAATCACTCAATTATGACTAGTTCACTTAGCATGCGTTTGGACATGCAATTTCATGTCATGAGATGAAATCAACGTTTGGACATGCGATTTCATCTCATGACATGAAATCCCGAATCATCCAAAAAGGCATGATTTGGGATTTCAAATCATGATTTCAAAAATTTTAAATGTAAAACTTGACCCATAAGTTTATATTTTGTAAAAATAGACCCATAAGTTGATAGATATTTTTAACAATTATTCCCACCAACTATTTACCCACCTCATTAACTTTTACCAGCCTTTATTTATGTGAGAGGATTATATTAAAGAATAGTTACATTACTATTCATGTTAAATTTTCCTTTTTATTGAACTAAAGTTTGATCAATCGTGTATTTTTTAGAAAGGTCTTCTAATAGCATATTAATTTTGTTATGAATTATGACTTGGTCATTTCGTAAGATTGTATATGAATTGGGAAAGTTTTAATAGTTTTCACAACTTGTGAGGTTTTTATGTTTATAAGAAAAAATACAACTTAAGAAATTTAAATTACGTGTCCAAACATGATTTTATCTCATGGTTACAAATCATGATTTCAAATCATGTCTAAATGGCTCCTTAGACAATCACTCGATTATGGGAGTCAATTCCTCAAATGGTCATTGAACTTGTAGAAAAGTCCTACTAAAGTAACTTTTGAATTTTTTTGGACAATAAGGTCATCAAATTATGCTCATATTTCCAAAAAAGTAAAACATTCCTTTTTTGGACATAAGACCCCTTGACTTATTTTTAAATTATATAACCCATTTGAATAGTTTTATTTTATTTTCAAAATGTGAAAAATATTAATTCAAACAAATTTTTTAGAATATTGCAAAATTGTGTCTAAAATAGAAAATAGAAGGATATAGTTGAATGATAGTAGAACTAAGCACGACGCTTAATTATAGATTTTTTAATTGATTATAAATAATTTTTCCTGACATATAAAATTTTCGATTATCAAAAAAATATTTACTATTTTTATTTTCTTGGAGATGAACTTGTAATAATTTGATTTTATTTAACTACTACAAATAAGTGGATTACAATTAATATAAATATTTTATATTTTTAGAAAGCCTATATACAACTAATTGTAAAAATGTTTTCATTTTTAGGAAGTAGTTATCCAACACGATTTTTTCTTTGAGAAAATTTATCCAAATATTATTCATGCATCATGCATCTATATAACGTCTCATGTGTTTCAATTATGTCCAAGCACTTTCATTCAGTAAAATGTTTAACTTCCTGCTTTGAGCAATAGAAAAATATTAAAATAGTTCAAAAGAAGTTGATATAACAAAGAAAATCTTATAGCATACTTAAAGTTTGAATTGTGATATTGTTTTATTCTTATAACTTGAAATAATACTTTGATTTTTATTATTAAAACATGAAAATATTATTTGAACAAGAATTTCGGAGTACCAAAAAATTGCGCCTAGATAATGAATTTTGTAATTTAAAAATGGGTTAAGGGGATTATGTCCAAAAATGGATTGTTTTACTTTATTGGCAACAAGGGCATAGTTTGATGATCTTATTGTCCAAAAAACATCAAAAGTTACTTTAGAAGGACTATTTTACAAGTTCAATGACCATTTGAGGAATTGACTCTGATTATGGCTAGTTCACTTAGAAAATCACTCAATTTTATTTTGTAATCAGAAAATCAATCAACTATTGGTGTTTTACCTACAAAGTCACCCAATATATTTAAGTGGTTTTTAATTAAATTTCGTTGACATGAATTTTTATTTAAAGCTAAAATTATAAGAAATAAAAAAGTATCAAATTTGACCATCTTATTAATAGTGCGCAAGCAAATAAAAAAGACAAGTTAGTAAAGAAAAAACAGAAAAAGAAAAGACATGTAAGAAGAAAAAAACACACATGTTGCAGTACGTTTCATTTTATGTCACAGAATCCAGAGTACATGTGTTAAATTATCTACAGCGTGAATACAGCCAAAAGTTTTTCAACCTTTTTAAAATAAAAGTTACTGCTCACCCCCGGCCCACCGGTCAAATTATTTATCGTGATTATTAAAATAATTGTCTCAAATTATTTATCATTTTAAGAGTTTAATACACAATTAATTATTTTTTTTATTTTACTCTTAGTAAAATTTTGTCATTAATATGACACATAAATAGAATAAAAATTTAATAGAAAGAGCCTATAACTTAGATATAAATAAGAGTAAAGTTAGTAAAATACCCCTCCTAATTAATATATTTTAAGGGGCGTGTAAAACATAAAAACAACAAATAAGTTGAGACGGAGGGAGTATATACCGATATTCGAAATAGAATAAAAATTTAATAGAAAGTCAACCAACTTTATTTTTTTTAACTGAAATTTCTTTATATGCATTTAAATATTTTAAGTTGTTAATTACTGTAATAATAATTTTTTGTATTTTTCAAATACATGAATTTTATTTCAAAAAATTAAAAACTTCTATGTTTGAATTTACAATCAAAGTTTAAAATTTTGAATTTCGAAACTCCGACTGTACTACTGGGACAGAGAGTATAAATCATAGTAATACTTAATAACTCAAAATATTTAAGAAGTATTTAAAGAAGCGTCTTTAAGATTTTTTTTTTTTTTTTTAACTCCTTAAATATCGATAGTATCTATGTAAAGTAGAACAGAACAACTAAAATATTAATTTCTCATCAGCTCCTACCCTCCTATTATAAAAATCTAATTATAATAACATTTCTCTCCTGCTTGCCTTGCTATAGACACACTTAAAGGTACTAAAGTTTCCTACTCAGAGTAATAAATTTGCTGCCTTCAATCAATTTTAGATCTTTTTTTTTCTCCTTCAGAATGTGAAACGAAGAGGAAAATGGATCCCCTTATTGGTCTTTTTAGCTAATTTCAAGCTAAAATTGAGGAGAAAAAAAATATTTCATTCAAGAGTTTGCTGATTTTAGATCTGATTTACTCTAAAAGAAATGACATCTTTTGGTAGTTTAGGTATTGGTTTGAGTTTCCTATTTGGTTGCATGGTGATGGGATTTGTTGCAGAGTTATACTATTTATTGTGGGTGAAAAAAAGAATCTCAAAAAGAGCAACAGAGGATCAAATCCAATACACAACCTATGCTAGTGAACTCTGTTCCCTTTTTAGTTGGAAAAAAACTAGTAGTAATTCTTTAAGCAAAATTTGTACTCAAGAAGTTGCAAGAATTCAAGAAATTAATGATCAAGATCAAGATTTGGAGCTAGGGACCAACAACAATGATGATTTGCTATTGGAAGGATACAGAGAAGATAGTGCTGAGTCTGAGTTGATGAGGCTGCATAACCTTAGATTCCTGTCCACTATTAAGGAGGAAACTAAGGAGGATTTGGAATCTGATGATGGTAAGAGCAGAAAGGGTTCGAGAACAAGCAGAAGCTTTAGTGACCTTACCCTTATTCTTACTCCTCTATCTTCACCACCCGTTAAATCTCAGCCATCAGATTTCAGTTTCAACCCTCTCTTTGAATCTGAAATCAATGGTCATAAATCTTCTTCACCCCCACCAAAATTCAAGTTCTTGAGGGATGCTGAGGAGAAACTTATAAGGAGATTAATTGAAGAAACTGAAAGAAGAAAGGTCCTTAGTAATGGTCAGAAATCTTCATCAAATTCAACAGTATTCAATGAAGAAAAAGAAGGTGATTCTTTTGTTTCTTTTCAGAAATTACCAGTGCATCATTCTGCTTCTGTACAGATACTTCCTTTAGCTTCTTCACCTAATTCAGCATAAATGTTTAGATTTTTGTTTCACCTCTTTCATCTATAGCCAAAAGTATAGCAAAAAACCACCTTTGTTTTAACTTTAATTCAGATTGAAATTAGAAGTTTGCTTGTAATTTTGTTTTGAAGTAATTTATTCGTTTTATTTTTTATGGTATTGATTGCGCACAACCTATACAAAAAATACATTTTTGCTGCATACCAAAATGTGGTTCAGCGGATGAGGTTGTTTCTTTCTTAATCAAAGATGTCGGGTTTGAGCCAGGTGTATGAAAAAAATCCTTCATAAGGAGCGCTTCCCGCGGATGGGCTCTATGCGTCGCGAATCCGAATATAGTCGGGCTTCAATACGGATACCGAACACCAAATGAGAAATAAAAAGAATACCATTGTAAGGAGTTGTATGCTCTTAAGAACAATTCATTAAGGGTAAAGTAAAACAAGTTTATAATTAAAGAATTTTCATATGTAGAAATGTGTTCCTTTTCTTTAGAAAAGACTAAACTAAACAAGTCAGAATGTTACTCCTTCTTTTCAATTTATGTGACATATATTTTTTTTAGTTTGTCCAGAAAAGAATGATACATTTCTATATCTAGAAATAATTTAACTTAAAACTTCCACTTTTACCGTTAATAAAATAATTTTGAGCCACACAAATATCCATGACTTGTTTTAGACCCTAGATTTCAAAAATCTTCCTTCCTTTTTTAAACTCTATGTCTAATCAAACTATATCACATAAATTGGGACGGAGGGAGTATATAAAATGATATAGTGTGTGTAATTGGTAGTCGTTTTTTTCATGTATGTTTGAATAAAGTCCCAAATCAAAAGTAGAAAAGAAAAAAAAATTACTTATAAAGTATTGGATGCTCTTAATGATAAATTTTTTTGAGGAAAATAATGTCAACTAGATCCAAAAGGGATAATAAAACATCATGTTAACAGTATTTTTGAGCTATTTTAACCGAACAATTGGTATAAAATGGCAAGTATGAAGATGGCGAAATGTTGGCGTTGGTTCCAGCTTATTGTCGTTTTCTATATAGGCCGGTTTACGACATTTACTGTCGTTTGAAGACACACAAAGAAGAAGCATGCTACCATGCAGGCCCGGAGGACATAAATACTCGAATGACGTGGGTAAGACACAATTAATTACCAAATTAACTCATAAATGATAATGGATTGTAGGAACTTAATTCAAGGGGGAGATTGTTGGGTGAATATGAACAAATTTCCACATAAAAAGTAAAAAAAAGAAAGAGAAAATTATTTATGAGATGTTGGATTCGAGTAAATCATCAAGCTTGGTTTAAAACAGATAATTTCACGCTATATTAAAAATACTAGCCATATATGCCCGTGCGATGCACGGGCCGAACATATTTATTCACTTTAATTAACCCGTCTTTAAGATTTGTATTTTGTGAATAATTTTTTAAAATTTCTCATTGTCATGACAATGAAAGTTGTTCGTCGATGTGAAAAATAAAATTAGTATGAAGGTGAGGGAAAATTAATATTTTGATTCTAAATTTTTTTCTTTTAAATTGTTTAATATGTTATATGTATCGACAAGTTAATATCTATCAATTAATTAGCATTCATATCCAAACATAAGAACCATTGTGTTGTATATATTGAATTTTTAAAAGCAAAACTAATAAAATATTTTTATTAAATTAATCAAAAAAATTAGTTACATTATAATTTTTTATATTAACAATTATAGATAAAATGAATTGTTATAGAGAAATCAAAATTAGAAAGATATATATCGTAAATCACCAAATTTTAATTCCGAAATGAAAATATGAAATAATACATTTTTATAAATGTAAAGAAATAATAATCAGAGAATACAAAGAATAGTAAGATAAGTAAAGTATTGACAAAGAAGGAAAATGGGAATAAAAATAATTGTCCATGTTAACATATCAAGACAAAGAAATTTTTCTTCTTCTTATTTTACCCTTCACATTAATTGCGATTTTCTTCATTTATTAATTTAAAGTACGTAATAAGAGAGAGAGAAGAGAGCGGTACATTGATTTATTTTATACACTCAGTGTGGATATGTGTTTACCTATTGCTCTTATCATCCTAACTAATCCTAATTAGGGGACACTCGTATTTTTTGGAAACGTACATCCTCTGGGGGTCACATGAGTAAATATTTATCTGCATATTTACACTAAATTAACTCAATATATTAATTAAATAATTTAATACGGCGAAAATATGTACTATATTAATTAATACTTTCTTTATTCGATTTATGTGATACGGTTTGAATTTTGAGAGTCAAGCAAGAATTTTTTGACCTCTATCTATTTGCTTTTTTTTTTTTTTAATTCTCAATTATTATAATTTATATTGTATTATTTTTTATGTTTTTTTATATATATAAATTACTTTTCATAAAATTTAGAAATTGTGTATCCAAATTCATAGTCTATTCAAGAATTATGCGTATTTGTTTAATTGATGTTAAGTGTACAATTTATTGTCCACATGGAATTAAATGTAGTTGATTGAAGTGTACAATTTATATAGCTCTTGATACAAGCATTCATTGCGTGTACAATTTGTAAAGCTTGTGGTACAAGCATTTTATGGTATTTTCGTCCACTTACCACACTAATATATAATAGATAGAAAAAAAAGAGAAATTATAGAATAGAAAAATAGATATATATTTTTAGTAATGTAGCCAAGTAATATGGGACGAAGGGAGTACTTTATTTATTAATTCTTAAAGAATGTGAAAAGTCGAGTATAGTAATGTGGCCAAGTAATATGGAACGAAGGGAGTACTTCATTTATTAATTCTTAAAGAACGTGAAAAGTCAAGTAAATTGGCCAAGTAATATGGGACTGAGGGAGTACTTTATTTATTAATTCTTAAAGACCGTGAAAAGTCTAAATTAAACAAGTAAAAGTGCATGGAGAAAATAAATATGTGTCGAAAAATTAAAATTAAAGTGCATATATGTATACATGAGAAGAAAATAAATATTCAGCAAGAACGTGAAAAGTCAAAAGTGAACAAGTAAAAGTGCACGGAGGAAATAAATGTGTGTCGAAGAATTAAAATTGAAGTGCATACGTCTATACATGAGAAGAGAATAACTATTCAGTACTATAACATATGTCTACGTGAGATTTATTAATTCCTAAAGCGAACAAGTAAATGTGCACGAGGAAATAAATAAGTGCATACGTGTATACATAAAAAGAAAATAAATATTAAGTATGATGACATATGTCTATATGGGATAAAAAAAGTAGTTGGTTAAAGAGTACAAGTTATATAGCTTTTAATATAAGAATTCATTAAGTGCACAATTTTTGAAGCGGTTGATCGTGAAAAGTCAAAAGTGAACAAGTAAATGTGCACGAAGAAATAAATAAGTGCATATGTGTATACATAAAAAGAAAATAAATATTAAGTATTATGACATATGTCTATGTGGGATAAAAAAGTAATTTGTTAAAGAGTATAAGTTATATAACTTTTAGTATAAGAATTCATTAAGTGTATAATTTTTGATGCGGTTGGCCGTGAAAAGTCAAAAGTGAATAAGTAAATGTGCACGAGAAAATAAATAAATGCATAAGTGTATACATAAAAAGAAAATAATTATTAAGTACTATGACATATGCTTATGTGGGATAAAAAAATAGTTGGTTAAAGAGTACAAGTTACATAGCTTTTAGTATAAGAATTCATCAAGTGTACAATTTTTGAAGTTGTTGATACAAGAAGGGACAGCCATGTTCGTCCCTCCACCGCTCTTATATATAATAGAAATATTTGGACTATTGTGCCCCAACAATTTTGTTACTTTAATATTCATGATGCTGTTTGATTTCAAATAAAAGAATTTTATCTTTCAATCATCACGGTACTCTTTAAATGGACCTGAATAGAGGAAAATTACACAGGGAACTAAAATGGACGTAAATAGAACAAAAATATTTACAGGGACCCCCTAGGTTGGGACACACTTGTAACTATCTTTATTCTTTAGGATGAAAATGTTCGTCTGGTAATAAAGTGGGAAAAGTGTGTTATTCTGATAGTTAAAGCACATGCACTTATCTCATGCCACATTATGTTGTCCCAATTATTCCTTTTCAATTTGTTGGCATAATTTAAGGTGATAATTGATACTCTTCCGTCCTAACTATGTGATAATATTTGATTGGTTATGAAGTTTAACAATGAAAGTTAGATTTTTAAAATATGTAATTGTAATATTTAATTTCATAATGACCTTTTCCTCTCCCTTAAGACCAAAATATTCGACAATTAGGAAAGCCGGTGAATTTAGTATGGTGAAAAGTATTATTCTATGAAGCGTTCTTTTTTTCTAAATTTATTCTAATTGTATCTTAGATCCAGCCTAGTGTCCTTTGTTTCTTAAAATGTTGGGATGCATTGTGAAGAACTTTTCTCTAAGGAAATTATTATTATTAAACTTTCTTCATTTTTTTGCGGAAGTTATTAAGTATTCATTTTGTGTTTAGATATTTTTATATTACTTACTGCAATTAACACTTAAATGTTATTGTCAATCTTTGATCCTCAAAATATAACCAAAATTCTATTTTAATATATGTATGATTACTATACAATATTATCTATTGCTTTATTTTTTTGTGCAACCAAACACATGAAAACGAGTAAGAAAATGAATGCTAGGTAGGACATATTCCTCAGCAAACGTTTTCCACTATACCATTATTCATGGGGTCATCGGCACTTATGTTCCTATTTTGCGTTGGTCTTTAATTTTTGCCACTCATAACAAATATTCACTCTGTTTGATTTATGTGGCCGATTCTTGTTTAGTCTGTTTAAAAAAGAATGTAATCTTTCTATAATTAGAAACAACTTAACTTTAAAATTCTCCTTTTATTCCTAATGAAATGATTTATAGGCACACAAATGTTCAAGGTTTGTTTTAGATCACAAATTTCAAAAGTCTTCACTCCTTTTTTAAATTTTGTGCCAAGTCAAATGGTGCCACATAAATTAGGACGGAGTGAGTAACTTTTTTCGCGGGGCGTAAATTTATATTTTCGCATCATAATATCGCACAAGTTATGCCCAGCGCCCTTAAAGAATTTATCTCCGCTAGGCATAAGTTCGATTTCATTTTTGCTCAGGTTGCCCTTTGTATGGACTTGTCTTTAATTTTTGGCCCTCAAATTGCTGGTCTTTAATTTTTTCCCTACTTCTCATTTAATGAAAATTTGTAGGCCAAAGTACCCTTATTCGCTGGTCTATGACATCAGAAATTCTGTGTTTGGTCCCGGCAGAGTAAAAATAATAATTTTACAAGGCAAAGTTTCATAGAAATTATGCTTATTCGAACAATTTTATATAGAAACTATGTCTTGACCAGCATATTTCTGTGAATTTTCAGTTATCCGGCATAAGTTGTGTAGTACCTAATCCGTTCGGCATAAGTTTATAGAAACTATGCCTATTCAGGCAAAGTTACATAGAAACTATTCCGCATTAGTTATGTAGAAATGAAGTTATGTCGGATAATTTAATTTCTACAGAACCATCTTCGGACAACACATAGTTTCTATATAACTTTGCCCGAATTGGCATAGTTTCTATGAAACCTCACCTTGCGTAATTAGGTGATAGATCATAATTTCTTTTTTTGTTGTTCGATGTCAGTAATATTTTCGGCCACTTTTTTGTTACTTCAAGTGCCGAAGGACAAAAATTCAAGACCAACGATTTGAGGGGCAAAAATTAAAGACCACCTCAAGATAGGGGACCGAATCACCCGTTCGATTTTGAAGGACAAAAGTTAAAAATCAACCCATTTAAAGGACAAAAATTAAAGACCAGCTCATTTGAAGAGCAAAAGTGCAATTATATCTTGAAGAACTCATAAACACGGTAGCTTAATATTTGAAGGGTAATTTGCACGATTGCTCTTATTCGGGGGTGGTCTTTAATTTTTGTCCATCGCCTAATATCCAGAGGTTCTTGGTTCGAAATCGGCTCAGTCAAAAAATAATAATTTCAAGGCAAAGTTTCGTTGCAAAATTAGGCATATTCGGGCAAAAGTTTGCCTTAAGGCCTAACTTTTGCCCAAAATTAGGCCTTAAGACAAACCTCTGCCCAAAATTAGGCCTTACGGCAAACCTCTGCCTTAAGACCTAACTTTTGCCCGAATAGGCCTAATTTTGGGCAAAATATTAGGCCTTAAGGCAGAGGTATCGTGAAAGCCTTGCCTTGCAATAATTCTCTCTCTTTTTTTTTTTTTTTTTATTGAGCGGGTGAACCCAGAATCTTGAGGTTTTTTTGTTCACTTTTTTAAGCGAAGGCTAGAAATTAAGTACCAGCAATTTGAGGGACAAAAATTAAAGACCAGTGCGTTTGAAGAACAATCCGCACAAAAAAAGAAATGATATTTGAGCCCATTAGACCAAGCCTCCGAAAACTAAGGAAGTTTGGACCAGACCAAAAAGAATTCTAGATCCAATTAAAAGAATTTTATCTTCCTTTTTTATTTTTTTTATTTCCACCATTTATTATTAATTCTACGCTTATACTTTATGATCGTGTTATATCTCGTATTTTTATACGACGGATTATTCGTAAGCTAACCGACATAAATCCAAGGGCAGGATTATTTTTGGATATGAGACCAGGGCTTTTTGTTATATCCCGTATATTTGTACAGTGGAATATTTTTAAGTTAATCGAGATAAGTTCAAGGGCAAGATCATTTTGGGATATGAAATAGAGACTTTTAATCCCCGATTTTTTTTTATTGATGCACGAATTGCTTATAAATTTTAATTGGTATAGAAATATTAGTGGGGATTAGGGATTAATTAACCATGATTAGATTATTAAGTGGGGATTAAGACTAATTATCACTAGTTAAGTTGTTAGTGGGCCGTGTGGATCCCACCATGGCATGCTCCAAATCGGATTGGCCCATGCCTTGAGTCGGACACGTGTCCAACTTATAGATGCCTCGAATGCGTGTATAAATACATGTTTGATGACTAATTCATTAGTCACATAAGTCATTATCTTCTTCAACCTTTTGTGAGCTATAGAGATGGAGAGAGGTTCAGCCATGGCTGGCCATGGTGAAACCTATGAAAGTGTAACAAAAAAATAAATTTTCCAAGGTATTTCAACCATTTGGAAGGTCAATTGTAACGTGAATTAGCCATTGGAGCAGCAAGAGTATTTATCATTTCAATCCACTAATTTCAGCCACGTTAAGGAGCTAAGTTCATTGAGGTAAGATTTGATCCTTTCTACATGTTTTAGAAGGGGGTTTGGACTTGTTGTAATCTGGTAGGCGTGAATTGAATACATGGAATTATGTATGTTGATGTTGAAGTATTGTTGAAGCCGTGTAGAGGGCTATTTCATTTGGAAATGGTGAATTAATTTTAATTGGTATTATGGTTGTTGTTGCCATGGATTATGTGATGGGAATGAAGGAATTAAATGGTTAAAGTTGAAGTTGAATTTGTTTTGTGGGCTGTTGTAAGGATTTATTATGATATTAATGTAGTTTTCATGCCTATGAATGAATGATGTTGTTGTCGTGTGTTTGCTGGTATGATTCATTAATTTAGATGAAAAGAGTCTATAAGATAATGTATGATAAACGTAGATGGTTTGCTTGGTATATTCGTTGATGTTCGTAAGATTATCAGGCATCTTTTCACGTTGTAATTAGGGGCTGTTTTGGGCATGGCGTCATTCTTGTTGAATTGGAAGATTTAGTATAGTTAAGATTATACATTGTGTTGTTATGTTGGTTGGGCTGTTAGAAGGTCGTTTCGATGAAAATGTTATGACTATGGACCATTAAGAATAACTTGAATATGTCGTAGTCGTATGTAGATTATTATCGAATGTTGTAAATGTGGTCGGTTTTGGAATGTCGTGCAACTGTTCGGAGTGCTCTCGAATGTTGTCTTGATTATTCTCGGTATAGTACTTGAACGTGTGGTTATTGATGTTGGCTTGGTTGTTATGTAGTTGGTTTGCATGTAAGGGAAACGTCGTCTAATTTGCTAGAAATGAGCTACTAACGTTGGAATACGTTTTGAACCTCTCCGTAGCTTAATCATAGTTCTTGACATCTTAATATAGGTTGAGACGCTTCGGGCAGCGTATATGTATTGTGTTACGGATAAGCGTTAAAGGTATGTAAAGCTATCCCTTCTTTCTTTTGGCATGTCTTAGATATAAGTGACGTATGATATGAGCTTTGGGGTAATTCTATTCATAAGTTCAGCGTGATTCATGATTCTTATTCACTTCTTGATGTTAGAACTCTTAAGGTAAATGAGCTATTACCCCTCGAGTCTTCTATGCGTTGGATAGTAGTTGGTACGTAAAAGTTCCTATTCTTAAAGACTCTACAATGACTAATGTCCTTGATTTCCATAAGCTGTTTCGCATTATCTCGATACATGTTTATGATTCCCGAAGCTTACATGTTTATGATTCCCTAAGCTCTATTTGATATAGTTCATAGTGACATTCAAAGAGTACTTAATATGACTATCACCTTGATACTCAAGTGCAAGTTTATTCTACTTATTCTATTGACTCTCAGATGATGATTTAATTTGCATATAGTTGCTCACTACTCGCTTCGTGCATCTTGTTATTACATCTTTCACACGTGTCTCGGTTTGTATATTTTCGTGCACGGTTTCTATTTCACCGAGTCCCAAGTATATTTCAAAGCACATTGTCCTTTTGGATGTATATATATGTATCAAAATATGATGATACGATGATATGATGACATGATGATATGATGATATGATGATGTGATGAACCACATATCTCTGCCATCTTCTTGAATTCAATGGTATATATGTATACGACTTATTCACCGAATCCATAATGGGCCGGATATGGCATATGATATAGTTATGCATGATTTTATTTCATAAGGCACAGTTATTGAATCTGATTTCTCGATTATCATAAGGTGTTGTCTCCAGACAAAATCTCTATCAATTATGATTTTCCTTAATGTATTTCAACTAATATACTCGGTTAACAATATTTTCGACTAAACTACTTTGCCAGAGAAAGAGATGCCAAAAAATCAACAAATTTCGAAAAATTATTTCATCAAAAATAAATAATACTCGATTTGGTGTACTGCTTAGGACTTCTACTAAATTAAGATGAAACACAATCTTGGAATTCTAACCAAAAAAGATTCCAGATCTTTTAAAATAGAGAAAAATTCTTCACGATATATGTATATGTTTATTGTTGCGCCTTAAGAACTTTATTACTTCCTGATAATTGGTTGATACTCTTGCTATAGATATGTGTGGGTTGTATATAGATGTGGTTTTGTTGTTCCAATTTGACTTTTTTTGGGACGTTCTTTGGAAGTAAAAGGAAGACAGAGAGACGGAGCTATGCGTATATATATATATTTTGGGATGTTGTATGTAGGAAGTGTGATATGCACGTGATCGGCTTGCGTATATGTTTGGGGATGTTCCCGTACGTTGTGTACCTTGTCGACTCATGTATTATGATATCTTTTGATTGGTTGTGACTGAAAGATAGTGTATGATTTGGGTCTGTTACCATGATATATGTATGTGACGTTTTGAGATGACGTATGTTTTCACAAAGCTTCTTTGTTATGTTCGCCGGTTTGATTATGTCTAACGGATATGACCAAAAAATTCTAGATCCAATTAAAAGATTTTTTTTTTTTTTTTTAATTTTTTTTTTACCGTTTCTTATTAATTCTACGCTTATACTTTATGATCGATAGTAAAAATTTATGATGGGTAACAACTTTACTCTAAATCTCATTAATTCTACGGTTATACTTTATGACCGGTAGCAAAACATTATGATCAGTAACAGCTTTACTCTAAAGGGAGGTCAGCACCCACGACAGCAAATTTTGGGTCCGCCACTGATTAGGAGGCATGTCCGGATGCAGGATTTAAATTTGATGGATTCTACTATTTTTAAGATTTTAGACTAAACTTATCATATTTTTTAAATTATAATTTAAAATTTACTATTTATTTAAATTTTAATAGTTTTTCACATATGTATCGGAAGCTAATTAGTCATTTTAGGTGAGCCGGGAAAAGTCGGAAGAGGAAATGGTCAGAAAAGTGAACTGATAACACTTCTGCAAATGCATAAAACTATTCTGGGCACAATATATTTAAGCACATCTCAAATTTAAAGAAAGCAATGCAATCTTAAAATTGTTATGTAAATGAACGAACACATGTCTGTATATATACTCCCTCAGTCCCAATTTATTTGATGTAGTTTGACTGAGTACGGAGTTTAAGAAATAAAGAAAGACTTTTGAATCTTGGTATTCTAAAACTCAAAGATATTTGTGTGGTTTTAAATCATCTGGTTAAGCGTAAAAGGTAAAATTTAAAATTAAATTGTTGTCAAATAAGAAAATGTGTCATTCTTTTCGGGACTAACTGAAATGGGAAGTGTCATGTAAATTGGAACAGAGGCAGTAGTAATTTCTAGTTAATTCCCTCATATCCTAAATAATATCAGCTGGAACCAATCCATATATTAAGCAACTAATTTTTGAAAATCTGCTGCTAACTATAACTTGCCATTGGCAGCTCAAAATTGATGGCGCTATTTAGAAAGACTATGAGTCTATGAAGAATGACTGAATGAACATCACCATTTTGATAGTCTTAAACCAAATGAAAAGACAAAAACAAATAAATCTAGCTATGTTTCTACACTAATAGAAACAAAAATAAATAAATTGTTCTATGTATCACTTCACTTGGTCCACCTCCTCAATCTTGGGATCTGCAGCAGTAGCACCAGCAGATGGTGGACCTTCACTCATAGGTGCACCTCCATCCTGATACATCTTGGCAATAATGGGATTGCAAATGCCTTAAATCTCCTTCATTTTGTCTTCAAACTCATCAGCCTCTGCAAGTTCGTTGCTTTCAAGCCATGAAATTGTTTGATCGATAGCATCCTTGATCTTTTTCTTATCTTCCGGGCTAAGCTTAGCGCAAATCTTCTCATCCTTCATTGTGTTCTTCATGTTTCAAGCAGAGTTCTCCAATGTACTTTTAGCCTCTACTTTTTTCTTGTGTTCTTCGTCATCCGCCTTGTACTTCTCAGCATCCTGGACCATTTTTTCGATTTCTTCCTTCGATAGCCTACCTTTGTCATTTGTAACTGTAAGCTTGTTCTTCTGTCCGGTAGTTTTGTCCACAGCGGAGACATTTAAGATGCCATTGGCATCGATACCGAAGCAGACAGTGATCTGAGGAATACCTCTTGGTACACGAGGTATACCAGAGAGCTCGAATTTACCTAACAAATTGTTGTCTCTTGTCCGTGCTCTCTCTCCCTCATAAACCTGAATTAAAACTCCGGGTTGGTTATCGGAGTAAGTCGAGAAAATCTGCTCTTTCTTAGCGGGAATCGTGGTGTTCCTTGGAATCAAGACTGTCATAAGTCCTTCCGCAATTTCGAGTCCTACTGATAGAGGGGTGACATCCAAAAGGAGCAAACTTTGAAGCTTCTCATTACCCTCTCCACTAAGAATGGCTGCTTGCACAGCAGCACCATAGGCAACAGCTTCGTCGGGGTTGATGCTCTGGCAAAGCTCCTTCCCATTAAAGAAGTCCTGCAACAGCTGTTGTACCTGTTGGAATCGAAATAGTCAGGGTGTCATGCAGAAGCTAACAGTTGCAAACTTTGAACGACAACAAATCTGACAGCAAAAAAAAGTATACTAAAGACGCATAATATTTTGATATGATTTGGTCAATTGACCTACGTATACGAAAAAACTAGAAAGCATGGAAACTAGACTCTTTAACTCTGAAGGACTACATTGTGGATGTCAGAAAACTTTTTTGAAGTAGAACACAATTGTTGTAGAATCCAAATAATGTACGAAATTCAGGGCAAACCCTAACAATACCTTTGGAATTCTAGTTGATCCACCAACAAGAACGATTTCATGAACATTGTTCTTGTCCATTCTAGCATCCCTCAAACATTTCTCAACTGGATCCAAACACTTCTTGAAGAGTTCCATGTTCAACTCCTCGAACTTGGCACGCGTGATGGTGGAGTTGAAGTTAATTCCCTCATATAACGAATCGATTTCAACAGTCGCCTGTGCAGTGGAAGAAAGAGTTCTCTTCGCCCTCTCACAAGCTGTCCTCAATCTCCTTAATGATGTCTTATTACTTGTAAAGTCCTTCCTATGCTTTCTCTTGAATTCCAAAACAAAGTGAGCAACCAATCTGCTGTCAAAATCTTCTCCTCCAAGATGAGTATCCCCTGCTGTGGATTTCACCTCAAAAATTCCCTCTGCGATTGTAAGAAGGGAGACATCAAAAGTACCACCACCAAGATCAAAGATAAGCACGTTCTTCTCACCTTCACTACTAGTTTTTTTATCCAGACCATAAGCAATGGCAGCAGCCGTAGGCTCATTGATAATACGCGTGACATTTAGACCAGCAATGACACCAGCGTCCTGAGTAGCCTGACGTTGTGAGTCATTGAAGTATGCAGGTACTGTTACCACAGCATTCTTTACAGTTGATCCAAGGAAGGCTTCGGCGATTTCCTTCATCTTTGTAAGTACCATAGATGAGATTTCTTCAGCCGCAAACTGCTTCTCTTCACCCTTGTAGTTTACACCGATCATTGGCTTTTCACCAGGTCCAGCAATAACTTTAAATGGCCACATTTTCATGTCACTCAGTAAAGTCGGATCGCTAACCCTCCTCCCAATAAGGCGCTTCGCATCTGCCAATGTGCCAATTACAATTAGCTGTATCTCTTTCCAAATTTGTTTCACACTTTTTTGCTTTTCAAGAATCTTTTCAACTAATTTTCTTAGTTAAATCGAACTGATTTTTTCTTTTATTTGTCTTTAACAAGATGTTCAAAACTACACAAATCAGTAATTTAAGTTGTAATTCACAAACAAATCTCTCTACAAATGATCTAAAACAGAACTAACGTTATTCTAATATATATATATATATGCACTGAAACTGTAGCACAAATTAAGGACGACATAGTCTCATACTCATGCTGCACGCAGTGTTAGGAGTATTATATATCATCAACAAACTAATCTCTCTATCCAACTTCGTTCAGCACATTTAGCTTATTGAGAATAGTTTTGACTAACTTCGGGAGTTAAATCGACCGACTAATTTACTTTTGAATTACAGTTTAGATATTTGAAATTTACACAAAAAAAGTAGTGTAAGTTGCAATTTAAAAACAAATCTCTCTAAGAAACGATCCAAGACAGAACTGACTCATACTCATATACTGCAAGCTATGTATCTACTCACTATTTCTATATCATCTGCAAGCTAATCTCTCTGTCGAAAGTTGCTTGACACTTTCCATTTTACTGAAAATCATTTTCATTAATCTTCGAAGTTTAATTTAACTAGATTATTCATTTCTGTAAAATTGAATTTTGATATTCAAAATTACACAAAATAGTAGTACTAGTAAAAGTTGCAATTCAAAAACTAATCTCCCTATATCATACTTATCCTGCATGCGCTGTAATTTCAAAACGAATAAAAGCCTGATACTGAAATATATATAAATCTCAACAAGTCAATATGAACATTTGACCTCGGAAAAACATCACGTACTAAATAAGTGTAATTTCAATAACAATAACAACAAATACGTTACGACTTTTTGGATGGATTTTATTGTATTATAAATACAATATTTGTTTTGATTCCTAAATTTTATTTATCGTATCATTAAATTTTTCCCCTATTTTGTCTTTTATTATTATCTAATAAGTATTTTAGCTCTATCTTATAGTAGCTCTACACTACTTTTCTTGTAGATTCATGCTTCAAATTGTTGATGTGTGATATTATGTAACGACGGAAACCGATACAATCTATCTAAATGTTCTATTCATAATACAAAACAATACAATACAAGTATACAACACAATACAATATAATACGATACATTATGAAAGGATACGTAACAACCATCCAAACAAAGTGTTTAAAAAAAAGCACAAAAAAATGAGATTGAGAGCCGAGAGCTTACCGAAAACAGTGTTAGTAGGGTTCATGGCAACCTGATTCTGAGCTGCATCACCAATGAGACGTTCCGTATCAGTGAAAGCAACGTAAGATGGCGTGGTACGGTTGCCTTGGTCATTTGCGATGATCTCAACATGATCATGTTGCCAAACGCCCACGCAAGAATACGTTGTTCCGAGATCAATTCCGATAGCCGGACCTTCTCCTTTTCCGGCCATAGCTACGTTACAGAGAAAGAGAGCTACGTTAGTTTTTGCTAATTTGAGAAAGAGATGAAATATTGGAATATAAATGGGCTTAATATATAATGGGTTGAGCTCAAGATGAAATAGGCGTGTTTATTGGATCTATAGAATGTTCATTTTAGCCTGGATCAAGCTACCTTAGTTTTCGGAGACTTGATCTGATGAGTGTTTACAGGTTCTAAGAAGAGCATGTGGCTCATCTCTCTTTCCACTCTCTTCATTTTTTGAAATTCTTATTTGGATGAGAGACACATGAAATGTGTTAAAATTAATGATTAAGATTTAGTTAATTAGAACAAGGTTTAGTTTGAATAATAAATTTCTATTTCTATTACAGTCAAATCTTTCTATAATGGTAGTACTTGTCCAAAAATTTCATTGCTGCTATAGTGAGGTGTTGTTATGTGTGCATACCTAAATTTAATGTTTAGATCTCATTTAGCTATTATAAACAAAAGTACAAAACAATTATTTTCTGTACTTTTTATGTTACACATAAATGAAAACAATATACTACTTGTTAATTTTAAAAACTCACTTGATTTCGTATCTCATTAATTAACATTGAAAAGACTAATAAATTATTAATAAATCCATAACTAGTTGTACCATACCGATAAAAAATTAAAATCTAAGGAACATATGCATTACAAATTAATTGAGAATATAAATATTTCAAGTTTGACGTAAGAACTCTACAATTGTACGTTGTTTTGTAAATTCCAGTTTCTTAGTGATAATATAATGCTTGAATTGACGAAGAATTTTTATCCAAACTTTCAGCAAAAGAGAATTTAATAACTTTTCCTTGAAGGTTGTCTAAGAGCTTAACAATTGACTTTTCTACCTCACCCAAGTAACAGTTGACTCTTAACAATAGTTTTTTACTTTTATACATAATATATTTCTCAAAAATAGTATTACATAATATAATATCGTTGCCATAGAGAGGTCATTTTACAAAGAGTATATCGCTATAAGGAATGTCACTGCTGTTATAGGTAGAATGTTGTTATAGATAAGTAAAATATAACATGAAAAATCGATTCCGAAGAAAATTAGGCTGTAATAGTGAAATGTTATTATAATGAATGACAAGTATAGAGAAGTTTGATTTGTAGGTAGAAAGGTGAACAATGGGACGACTAATGGCATTACAGTAATTTCACAAATATTCCTGCATTGCTTGCTTATACGATAAGCCTCAAAGCTTAACTAGTCATAAGTTCCTAATGACAAAAGAACCAAGCCCCTTTTTCAAAAAGCCAAGAGCGTCCCAAGTGATGTGATATCTCATGTGGACCCCACATTTCCCTAGTACTCCCCTTAAACATTTTGTGTCAGTTGATTTTTTCTTTTTCTTTTTTGTGTTGGGTGTGTTTAGAGGTGTCATAAAATGGTACAGCGAATGCGGCCATTGCAACTCTCTAAAGGACTAAAAATTAAATGAAATTGTGGGCACTTCTGATTGAAGAAGCTCGTAAAAAATGGTTACAGCCTAACACTAGCGAGTACCGTTTGGGAATTCGCATTTTAAGTTTCGTTTAAATAAATTTTAAGTGATTTTCGTTTTGAAATAATATTTCTGAAATGATTTTTGGACAATTTGAAATGGAATCTTCTACCACTCATTCTTGCGCAAATTTATATCATAGAAGAAAAAATTCAAGAGAACAAATATAATTTTTTTTAATCACTAATTCTGACCACGTTCTAAAGAAATTAAATATAATATAAATTCTAAGATTAAAAAGTATTACTCCAGTTTCTAATTACTACTTAGTAGTAAGTACATTCTTTTTTCTCATTACTTTTTATTTTTTTGTTTAATTTACTTATATTTTTTTAAAATTAATTAATTTATTATTCTTTTTTTGACGGGTTATTTGGGTGAGAGGTGAACTTTACTTTTACCTATATGGGCGAAAATCTTAGCCCAACCCTACTAAAATAAAGGGTTGGGTTGGTAGTAAAGTATAACATGTGGCAATATTAATGACTCTAGATGTGTTGCATTCCTTGTAAAATATTCATTTCTATTCCTTTTTATGAGGTAAAATTTTCAAATTTGTTTTATTCTAATGAGTAGCAAAAGTGTCCACAGAAAAGTTAGAATTAGATTTTATTCACACATTTGATTTTTGTACAACATTACTATATAATCATGAAAAAAATATTTATAGAGATTTAAAAATATTCATCCAGCTACATTATTTGAAAGCAATTTCAAATTGAAAACTTTCATATGTCGAAAAGTAATTTTAAAGCATGATTTGTTAAACCTAAAAAGTTAATTTAACTGATGAGTTTTGTTCATATTATTATGGGTGGACATAGTTTGGGCCAACCCGAAATTCAAACCGAAATCCGAACTTTTTAAATATTTGGTTTGGATATTTGAATTATGGATTGGACTTCGGATTTTATCTTTAAAATTTATGGATTTCGGATTGGATATAGATTTAGTACTACGTATTTTTGGATATCCGAAAATCCAAAATTTTTATACCTTATATCTAGCCCTACCTATATCATATGTGCTCAGTACTAATAAATCTAGTTTCTAAAGGTCCAATAGATTAATACCTAAGGCCCTACCCATTAAAATATTAAGTCCAATATACAATTAATTCTCTACTAAATCAAATATAACATAGGGTTTTCTTATTTCTCAAGTCTCAAAAGTCTCACGTTAGTGTCACCCACGACAGAGTTCTTTGTTATTTTTTCAGATGACTAGTTAGATTATATTTTGTTCATTTGCACTTTTCCAGAATGCTTTTATTTGGTATGGATTTACTATGTTGGACATGACTTGGATTTATTAATCCTAATTTGAACTGGAAGGCTTTTTTTACTGAGCAATTAAGATTTACCTCTGTGGAACTAACACATGAATTTCGTTCCTAATAAGTTTGCCTTAAGTCTCAAGAGTCAAATCCGAAAATCCGAAATATCCAAACCGAATAATCCGAAACCGAACTTAAAATATCCAATCCAATCTGAACTTATTTGAATTGGATTTGGATTGTAATTTCTTCAATCCGAAAACCGAATATCCAAACCGAAAATTTCATATCCATTCCGATAGCTCGAATGCCCACCCCCTACATATTGTATTATGAAATTATAATTTTTACGCTTAATTAATGTGAAAATTTAATTTAAGTATAATACACTGTAAAGTAAAGAACTTTTTACTATCAGGACACATAAGAATATCTATGAGTAAGTTTGTAATCTTAAAAATAAGGTAAATTATATGTCGTAATAAACAAATGGAACTTGATAGTGCAATTGTTTTTTTACATTAATAATGCCTATGACATAACTTCATTTAATATGTATTGTTTGTCCCATTCTTCCATGAGTAATTTTCAGCTATTAACAAATCTTAAAATTTATCTTTGTAATTCTATATTGTTTCATTATGAAAAGTAATATATGATATATTTACATAAGTAAAAGCAGTTATCTTATATCCTTAAAATACATTATTTAATTTACTTTTACTTATAGGCTATATTAGATAAGAAGATTATACATTAGTCTTAAAATACATTATTTAATTTACTTTTACTTATAGGCTATATTAGGTAAGAAGATTATACATTAGTTTATTGAAAAATCTCTAGAATGCGTATATTTGTGTAGAAAAATATTTAAATGTTTATTACTTTATCACCTGTCATTTTAAACAATTTACCTAAAACATAATTTTATTTACTCATTGAATTACTTCAATTTGTATCACACCAAATTAATTAATTTTTGTTAGTGTCTATTAATTCTCTTTGTTTGAGGTAGTACATTGCCTCATTGTATATGCAAATCCTTTTGGGATCTCTCTTTGCTTATAATCGTTCTTATGGTTTTGTTGTGTATAAGATAAAGCCATAGTTTCTTTCTTTCTTTTAATCTTTTATCATGTTATAAAGAATAATACGGTTCGTTTTAATTTTCATGAAGTTGATGATTATTTTTATTGGTTAAACACTTGTAAGAAGAATTTGTGTTTAATTAAAAGCTAATTTATAGGTAGATTGATATATATTTTTGCTTCTTCTACTTGTATAAAATATTGTTAATATAAATGAAACTTGTAGTTTTAACCTTTTCTTTTAGAATTTCCAAATAAAGTGTGAAAGAATATCATTAAAATTAGTTGTTTAATTTGATATATGTGTTTGGTATAATGCTGAAATGAGTACCAAAGTCCATAATCTTTATCTGTTAATTATGCCAACTTAAAAATAGAAAAAACCATTTATTTAAAAGTCTGATTCTCATTATTATTCACTGTCGTGCTTAGCTGAAAATATTTGTAAAAAGACCAAAAAGCCACACCTATTAATGTCTTGAAGGTGAGTTTAGGGGCATTTAAGAAAAATAGAATGTGGGTACATTCCAAACCTACTATATTCGCTCTAGCTACCATCAACATGCATAAAGAAAACTCGAACTTTACTCAAAACTAAGAGTAAATACATCGAAATCCCCCTCAACTTGACACGTTTTTTCAAAAAGACACCTAAAATTTGCGAGGGTCCTATTACCCCCCTAAACAACTCCAAACTTATATTAATATGCCCTTTTTAACTCAGTCTCAGTTTGAAACAAGAAAGTAGCTTCACGCACCAATTACTGACTGCCACGTGTCAAAGTGCCAAAAAATATAAAAGAAAAGAAGAAAATGACCATTTTTCATTAATTATTAAAAAAAAAAGGTACCTCCCCCCCACCCCCCCCCCTTTTTCCCCCACCTCCTTCTCCTTTTTCCCTAACCTTCTCCCAAATAAAAAATGGCTTCTTCAGTTTCTCTCCACATACAGATTTTATACCAACACACACTTATATATGACACACTCACACACAGAACGGGAGGACAATTTTTATTTTCCATTCTTTTGCTCCTTTTTAAAAAAAAAAAAAAACTGCACTGCATCACCGAAAAAAGAGATCGCCGGAGTTGTGCTCATCGGAAAATTTCTCAGGCCCGCTCTCTTCAAACTCTTCTACACTCTCAACCATAGTCATTGTCTTTAGCACACCCATTTCATCCCCTACTAATTTACTCCATCAAAGTTGAATATTAAAGAGAGAAAAAAAACATTTAAGAACCTTCACCAATGAAGGCATAAAGACTCAATGAAGGATAATAGAGAGGAATACAAAGTTAAAACCAAAAAAAGAAAAAAAAGGAAAACAAAAGAATCAAACGAAGGAAAGAAGAAACCAAGACAAAAGGAAAAAAATGGATACAAAACATTAAGAAAGAGGAAGACAAAGGAAAAAAAAAAAAAAAAGGAAAAAAAGTTATTAAAAAGTTAAAAAATCAGTTAAAAAGCCAAGATAATGCTCGTTTTTCTTCAAGGCTTGGTGAACTCGAAACCATTATCTCTCAACTCCGGGGGGGGGGGGGGGGGGGGCTTGACTTGGTCAAGTCGGATGCCGTGAACATGGTCGAAAGGCATCGGCTGCTTGAATCCGAGAGTGCTAAGTATAAGGAGAGAATGAGGGTGTTCGAGCAAAAAGTCGAGGACAGGGCCCGGATATGCGACGAGCTGAAAACCGACCTCGAGGAGACGGCCGAGGCTAATGACCTTTTCAAAGCCGAGCTCGAGTTGGCCACTCAAATCCAAAGAATCCTTGATGAAGAGAGAGATGAATTAGTGGCCAAGCTGGCCCAGGCTGAGGCCGATTTGGCAGAAGCCCTTAGGAGTGTGGAGGCTGCCGAGGCTCATACCACGATTGCGGTGGAGTATGAACGGTGAAAGTCCCGGAGGGCCACCCTTGAGCAAGCCGAGCATGGCTTTGCGGATCTCCCGGCCCTGATACTCGAAGCTAAAAGGACCGAGGAAGAAGCTAAGAGAGCCCTCGATACTGACTCCGAAGATTCCGAGCGGACGATGTCGAGCATTTCGGGATCCGGCCCGCACCGGATAGACCAGGGCCTGTACTTAGCCTTTATTTTGTCTTTGCCTTTTTAGCTTGATTTTTGTTATTCAACTTCGTAGGAATTTTAGGTGTAAAAAACCTTACATGTATGAAATGTGCATTTTTCTTGTTGACTTTCTTTATTCTTTTGCTTGAATGCTTGTTATGACTTTTGCCCGAAGTGTCGGTCCGTTTTAAGGACAAGCAGAGACTCGGAGTCATTTTTTCGGACTGTGCCTGAATATTGGCTTTTCTCTTCGTCCGGGAATTTAATCGAGTGGTTTGCCCGTGGGACTTATTTATGCTTTGTGAATTCAGACGTCTCCGAATCAAGTTAGGCTTTTTTAGGGCCGACATTTTTTTTGGCCTTACCAATTTTTAATACAGCAGTCCCCATTTGGGGTGTTTACAAGATTTTGGCTCGGTTCAATGTGACCTTGTTGCCTTTGTCGAATTTCGACTATAATCCCCGGTATAGAGTATTTAGTTAAAAATGATGCCGAATTTCGGTGGTAATCACCCGAAGGTAGCCGTTTTAACAGAAGACACATCCGCAATGAATTTTTAATGATCTTAATATTGCAAGTATTTGCATGTAGATTATATGAAGACTTCGTCCATTTCTCTCGTTTTTGTCGTAGCAAGTACTAAGTGGACACGATTCATTCTGATCGTTTGGTCTTTTCATCGAAATCTAATATAGAAGGTCCGGCTTTAGGAGAAGATGGGAAATACAAAAATCTCGAGGATTTTTCCGGGGTAGCAGCTATTAGCGTTCACTTGCTTTGTTGAGCTCCTCCGTTTTCGACTAACCAGGGTAAACCTCGATGTGGGTATAGTAGTCCCCTAGTGCTTATCCGAGTTGCAAGATCGGGTAAGTACTATCAAGTCCTCACTCGTAGGGTGTGGCCCCAAGTTTCCGGGCATTTATCCTCGTCTTTATCTAGTAACACGTTGTACTTGTTGCCTCATTAAAAACCTTGTCGGAAAATCCATTTTGAGACAAAACCGTACTAAGGAAAAGAGTGCAACATGTGTTTTCAGACCTAGCACCTAACTTTATCCGGTACTCGACTTCCTGCAGGCTAATAAATAAACACAAGTGTCCATACCTTAGCAGTAGTATCTTTTCAAATGAGTCACATTCCGGTTATTGCGCAACCGTTGTCCGTCCATGGATTCCAACTGGATACGATCCTTTGCCCGTTATCTCGGTTATCTTGTACGGCCCTTCCCGCTCGGGACCCGCTTTTCCATCGTTGGGATTCTTGGTGTTCAAGGTAATCCTTTCCGAAGCACCAAGTCCCCAATTTGGAAATGTCGAAAATTAGCCCTCCGGTTGTAGTACCTTTCCATTCTCTCGGGGGCGCCAATACGGACCAACGCGTTTTGCGAAGTTCATCCGTGAGATCGAGTTTTATGGCCATAGCCTCTCGTTTTTGACTCCTCGGTGGTGTACACGAATCGGAGACTCGGTTCACCAACTTCTACGGAATAAGGGCTTCGGCCCGTCAGACCAACGAGAAAGGTGTTTCTCTTGTGCTTGATTTCGATGTGGTTCGATAAACCCACAATACCCTGCGGTAGCACTTCCTCCAAAGGATGCTTTAATGTTTCAAGTCTTTTCCTCATATTTTGAATTATTATTTTATTTGTGGATTCCGCCTGTCCGTTCGCACTCGGGTGATACGGAGTTGATACGATTTTCTTGATCTTCAACCCTTCGAGGAAATCATTGACTTTGCCGCCAACGAACTGAGGACCGTTATCGCAAGTTATCTCGGCCGGGATACCGAAGCGACAAATAATGTGGTCCCATATGAAGTCGATAACTTCCTTTTCTCTAATCTTTTCGAAGGCCTGCGCTTCAACCCATTTGGAGAAATAGTTAGTCATAAACAAAATAAAACGGGCCTTACCTGGTGCCCATAGCAATGGACCAATAGTGTCCATTCCCCACTTCATGAACGGCCAAGGTGATATCACCGAGTGCAGTAACTCCCCGGGCTGATGAATCATCGGGGCATGTCTTTGACACCCGTCACATTTTCGGATAAAATTCTTCGAATCTTCCTCCATCCGGTTCCATAGTAATCGTGTGTGGCTCGATAATTTTTCGGACTAAGGCTTCAAAGACCGGAGTGATTGCCGCAGTCCCCCGTGTACTTCTTTCATCACATACTCGGTTTCTCCGGTACCCAAACACTTGGCCAAGGGTTCGAAGAAAGACCGTCGATACAATTGACCGTCTACCAAACAGAACCACGCTGCTTTTGTCCTTAGTGACCGTGATTCTTTTGGGTCACTCTGGAGCTTTCCATCTTACAAGTAGTCGATGTATTTGTTGCGCCAATCCCAAGTTAAACCCATTGTGTTTATTTCAGCATGTCCGTTTTCTATCGCCGAATTCATCAAGTGCACCATAGTCACGGGGTTGATTTCTTCTCCTTCGACTGAAGACCCCAAATTGGCCAATGCATCAGCTTCGCTGTTCTGCTCCCTGGGTACATGTTGCATGGTCCATTCTTTAAACCGGTGTAGTATCACTTGGATTTTTTCCAGATACCTTTGCATCCGTTCGTTCTTAACCTCGAAGACACCATTGACCTGGTTAACGACCAAGAGAGAGTCGCATTTTGCTTCAATTATTTCGGCCCCCATACTCCGAGCTAATTCCAAACCTGCAATCATAGCCTCATACTCGGCTTCATTGTTAGTCAATTTAACAGTTCTGATGGATTGTCGAACGGCATCCCCGGCGGGAGTTCTAAGGACGATTCCTAGCCCGGAACCTTTGAGGTTCGAGGCCCCGTCCGTGTGTAACGACCAAATACCCGAAGCTTTTCCCGAGGTCAGCAGAAGTTCTTTCTCAACCTCGGGTATCATAGCCGGGGTGAAGTCTGCCACAAAATCGGCCAAGATCTGGGACTTGATGGTCGTCCGAGGCTTGTATTCGATATCATATCCGCTAATCTCTACAACCCATTTAGTTAGTCTACTGGATAGTTTCGGTTTATGCATGATGTTCTTTAGAGGGTAAGTAGTCACCACATAGGTGGGGATCGGGATGGCATTGAAAATAAGGAATTGCGAGATTTTCAGACCAAAATACCACTTACCAATGCCAATGCCAACTTTTCTAGGTGGGGATAACGGGTCTCCGCATCCCCTAAAGTTCTACTCACATAATATATAGGGAATTACGTACCTGATTCTTCTCGGACCAAAACACCACTTACCACTACCTCGGATACAACAAGGTAGAGAAAAAGCTGCTCGTCCGCTTTCGGTGTGTGCATTAGATGTTGTCAATGTGACTAGTACCTTTTCAATTCTTGCAAAGCTCTTTGACACTCCGGTGTCCAAACGAAGTCATTCTTCTTCCTTAGTCGAAGGAGAAAAACGCTTTGTTTAGGACTCTTATCCGAAGACCTCGATATGAAACGACTCAACACCGCTATCCTTTCGGTGAGCCTCTGCACTCCTTTGACGTTATTCACCACCTCAATATCATCGATGGCTTTGATCTTATCCGAGTTGATTTCAATCCTCCGGTTTGACACCATGAAACCCAAAAATTTGCCAGATCGGACACCGAAGGCACATTTTTCCGGGTTAAGCTTCATGTTGTACTTACGGAGTACATCGAAGGTTTCCCCGCTTAGTAAATGCTTTAAATGGTCCTCTATACGTTTCCGTGGACTTGACCACCATGTTGTCAATGTAAACTTCTATTGTTTTCCTATTTGTTCTTCGAACATTCCATTAACTAGGCGGCATTGGTAAGTTGCACGGGAAATACATAAACGAGTTAAAATAAGGGCTAAGGAAATAAACATTTTTAATCGGAAGGCATGACATTATATGCATATGTAAGTCCCATACCTTAGGCTTACTTTATAATAAAGGATGTCATTTCTCTTGATCCTTTGGGTGCATCCGGATTGGGGTTATACCCGGAGTAAGCATCGAGAAAACTTAACATCTCATGTCCGGTCGTCATATCGATCATTCTATCGATGCGAGGCATCGAAAATGAATCCTTCGGGTATGCTTTGTTTAGATCCTTATAATCAACGCACTTTCGAAATTTATTACCTTTTTTTCGGTACCACTACTACGTTAGCTAGCGGCATACAAATCATAATTCTAAACTTACTAAATAAGGTATTTTACCTCCCGACTACGAGGGTTGTGAGTGTGCCTATTTTCAAAAGTTTTGTTACCTCATCCTTTACGAAGGCGTGATTTGCCTACTCGCCATAGGCCTCCTCTTAGCCTAATCTAAGACACCAAAGGGGTAACCTCCCGTCAAGGCCGACGCCAAATATATTAACTTGTGAGTAGGCGTCCCTCCGGTGGTACACACCCCGAGTCATATCTATATGGGACCATGCAACAACAATCGGCATTAGTTCTTTCTTATAAATTCATAAATACTTTCTTTCTTAATTAACTTGTTACACCCGAGTTCCGATCCAAACAATATTCAAGAGTTAACCCCGTGCCAAACACATTCTTATCTTCCAAATTCATGATGTATACCTTTCTATCCGGTAGAAATTCGAACAAGATGATTTGCATAAACTTCCAAATATCCAACCAACATAACATTATTCTAAACTTGTATTTCTCGTTGACTTGGTTGCATCCGAGTCTATTCGGCTAAAACCATCAAGACGAACAACACAATATCCGGGCCAAACCCATATATACACCTTAACTCGAAATCATCCTCTTCATGAACCCCACATGAAACAAGATTAAAACCACCCACCAAAGTTGGTAGATGGAGAAAACAAGCCCGTTATCGAACCCGTGTACTTTAGTTGCTATTTAGTAGGGGTGTACATGGATCGGGTTGGTTCGGATTTTTTAAACACCAAACCAAACCAATTACGTCGGGTTTTAAAATTTATACACACCAAACCAAACCAATAAAACGTTGTCCCGTTGTTTCGGGTTTTTCAATACACCAAACCAAACCAATAAAATTCGGTTTTTCCTCGGGTTTTCTCGAGTTGTTCGGTTTTCTCGGATTTTTCGGGTTTTTTTCGGAATAGTCTTGATACAAAACATATAACTTTTACTTTAAATATTTCTTTAGTCCTAGTAAGATACAATTATATAATTAAGGTGTTTCTTAAGAAAATAACACAAAATGTGAGAAGAGTGATGACATTGTATTAAAATATTCAACAAAAGCTAATATAATCGGTTAAAATAAATATTACTAATTAACAAGCCATAAAAGAAAATGATCATAATCTAAAAATACTAAGTCATGCTAAAATAAGTATTAATTATATGACAAAGAAAAAAAAAAAACTTAAGTTATGTATTTTTACTCTCTAAATCAATTATGCAAAACTAAAGAATAGATATCCAACATTATTGTTATTTCTAGTGGTAAATTGAATTTCTTTGTTAGGATTAGTGTTGAGTTGGTTTTGGTTTGGACTTTATTTGAGTTACTAACATCCATAGGATATAAAACTTATTGACATTCAAAATTCTAAGTTCAAACTTGAATAATATGATAATAGATAAAAAATTACGAAAAAAATTTAAGAAATATTTATAAATTACTTTATAAATAAATATTTTTATGTATAAAATATTTTAAAAATTGAATACATGTAATGTCGGAAAGTTGGTTTGGTTCGGTTTGACTTTTTTAGTTAAAACCAAACCAAACCAATTATGGTCGGGTTTTTTTTTTCCAACACCAAACCAAGTCAAACCAAACCACTAGTTGGATTTTTTTCTCGGTTTGACTCGGTTTATCGGTTTGGTGCGGTTTGTCGGTTTACTTTGTACACCCCTACTATTTAGGGTCCTTGCCACCGACTGATTCATCTTTTTTTTTTTATCCGATTTTTTGGGAAGGGGTGACGCTTCCTCGACCGCGAACATCTCTCTTGCAGCGGGTTGTTTTCCCCGGATGATTTTTATCCCCTCCGGGGTCGAGAATTTCAGCAGCTGATATAATGTCGATGGCACGGCTCTCATGCTATGTATCCACGGTCTACCCAGCAATGCATTATACTTCATATCCCCTTCAATTACATAGAACACCGTTTGGCCGAATGGTGCCCGTCAATGTTGACAGAAGCAAAGAAATCTCCCCCTTCGTGGTTTCACTTGCCATATTGAATCATCGAGCACTCGAGCTACCGGTACGATCTGATCGAGTAGCCTTAGCTATTCAACCACTCTCCACTGGATGATGTTGGCCGAGCTACCTGGGTCAATCAAAATACGTTTAACTTGCGATTTAAAAATAAGAATAGAGATTACCAATGCATTATTGTGCGGTTGAATGATGCCTTACGCATCTTCGTTGTTGAAAGAGATGGAACTCTCGGCACGTAATCCCATCCGCGCTTCTCACGCACACAATGGAAACCTTTGTCCGTTTCATCACCGACCTACAGGGTATCGGTACCTCCGATTATCATGTTGATTATATGTCGAGGTTCCACCGGTTTGGCCCATTTATGAGATTCCTTTCTTGTAGTGGCCTTTAGCTCGTTCACTTAACAATTCTCGAAGGTGGCCATTCTTTAGTAACCGAGCCACCTCCTCTCTTAGTTGGCGACAGTCCTCAGTTCTGTGCCTATGGGTTCCATGATATTCACACATCACGCTCGGGTCCCGTTAGCTCGGGTCTGACCTTAGTGGTCTCAGCCATCTTGCTTCTGCGATACGGCCAATAGCCGAGATGGGGTCCGCGGTGTTGACGTTGAAGTTGTACCGATATCCTTGGTAAGTCTTTGTTCTGGCCGAGCTTCGACATCACTCTAAACGAGAGACCTCGGCGTTTGACGGGCACTCGGTCTGTTTATCACCCCGACCGGAGGATTGGCCCGGGCCAACCCTAGATTTTTCCGACCTGAAGCTTGGCTTTTCCGAATAAGAGTATGGCCGATATCTTTCCCTCGACGGTCTTGACTCCGGATCGTAATTTTTTCTCGATCTCTCTTTGCTTTTGTTCATATTTACGGACCGGAAGTTCGAGTTGGTCATCTCTCTCGAATCTTTGATTCGTATACGTTATGGACATCCGCCTGTGTTACGGCCTCGTATTCCAAAGCAAGTTTTCCTTTTGTTTGAACGAGGCCGTCGAGCTCCGAGGATTAAGCCCTTTGGTAAAATCTTGTGCAGCCCATTCCTCCGGAACCGGACGGAGCTCCATCCGTTCCCTTTGGGAATCGGTTGACAAATTCACGCAATAACTCATCATCCCTTTGGGCTATACGAAAAATATCCGCCTTACGGCTCCCGCACCTTTTTGGCATGCCTATGGCTTTTGCCGAACGCATCCGCGAGCATTTCGAAAAAGTGATTGAATGCTCGGGCAGATGGGTCGTACCAAGTCAATGCTCCCTTCGACGAGTTTCACCAAAATTTTCAACAACACGGATTCAATTTCATCCTCTTCAACATCATCGCTTTTATGGCACGGGTATATATGAAGTCACGTGTTCCCGAGGTCCGTCGTGCCGTCATATTTCTGGATATCCATGAGATTTTGAACCTTTCGGGATCAATTTCGTGAGCCGCACTCGGAGGAAAAGGCCTCTAAATATACCTCTTCGAATTCGGTCCTTTCAGAATAGGCGGAGCCCCAGGGATCTGGTCCACCCGAGAGTTATATATTTCCACCCTCTTCTCAGTCGAGTCTACCCGCTTCGCTAATGTTTCGAGCATTCTCAGAACTTCGGTGGATGAACCAGCTCCGGACCCATTACTGTCGACCATCCGTGTTTCGTCCCTTCTGGGTTCGGCAACACCTTTCATCCTCTACGGGGCCGTTTCATCATTTTCGCTTTGCAAGCTGGGCTATGGGACTCCTTGTTCGGCAATAGCCCGCCCTTCCGTTCTGCAACATTTCAAAAATTAAACGTAAGTTAATATCATCGGTATCCGACACTTTTTCGGCCTTGTACTCGGGACAAAATAATTGAATTGTGAGTATTTAAGGGATCGGTGGCGGCGTGGCGGCATTCTCCGGTTCACGGTGTTACGTCGCCGAGACCCACCCTCGAATCAACGGAGTTTGGGTCAATGGGTTCCGGTAAGCCCTATAGCCCACCTGTTCTCATTTTCGCCACAATCTCGTTGTTGTTGAGGTGACAGATTGTCCATCGCTTGCCATTTAGTCCGTTTTCCAGACGAACAAAAGATTTTTTTCAATCTTAATGGGTAAGAGATAGAAACCAAGATCAAAGACCACTATTATCCTAGCCCCACGGTGGGCGCCAAACTGTTTACCCCGAATTTAGGTAACCAATTGAATTTGTAAGTGAGGTATAGGATATGTGGATGAATTTTAATCTATTTTGGGTTTATAGGAAATAATTATAGATTTTCGTGTTACGATATGTATGTGAACATATGCGTTAGTGATTCGAATCAAGATACAAATGTTTATGATTAAGCCAACTATATTGGAAGAATAAGCATAAAATGCCACTGATCCGGACCAAGGAGAGAGAGCTTCCATATATAATTTCTATTACAATGTTCTTGATCTTGGAAAAGCTAACCCTCAAAAGTAAGGAAATGCCCCCTATTTATAGTTTTGCCTTATGGGCCTTACATACAACATAAAGCCTTTTTAGAATAAAGAAAAATCCTAAAAGGATAAGGTTGGGCCGTACGGTCTGCCACCCGTACGGTTGTCAGTACAATGTGACAGAACGGTCTTGACGCGTGGCAATTTTGTAACTGATTAACCGAACTAACGGCCACGATCAACTCGGTCATGGTGAAACCGGACTAACGGCCACGATCAATTCGGTCATGGAAAAATCGGACTAACGGCGATGTAGAGTTTGGTCCGGAGATACCGGACCAAACAGATTTACTCCACTTTTCTCAGATCAACCGCATCTGTGCAATCCCCCCGGTCTAGAGGAAAAACTTCATGCTCGTGCTTGTTTCTTCCTACCTTCGGTTCCCGATCTTACCGGTGTCACATACATCCGGTTTTTACCGTATATAGATATCTAATCTTACGTGGCACTATTATTTGATGAGGTAGACGCCACTCGGCATACAACCTCATCACCTCTAACCCATTTTACCCCTCCCTTTTATTTGTTCTCCAACAGTAAAATCTTCTTCCCCTTCGTCACCATTACCGTCATAAGTTAGAGCTCTAGAAAATTAGGGCTTTAAGGGAGTGGCAAGAATACGAGGAAACAGTTAAGGATAAAGACCTGTCTCGAGCTCTCTGCTTCCTGGGAAGTTTTAGATATATGCTTGAATGCGGATGATATGAGGCTTGTTGGCAGTACTTATGTTTTTCTCAAGGAAAAAGGTCTCTTGCCCAATTTAGGCAAATACAACACTATTGGTAACCTTCACTTCACCATTTTTACACACTTACCAGGGCCGGTGTTAATTTAAACTTCTTCTAATTTTGTAATCCCTAATCCACTCGAATCCTTGTTAGCTAAAGTATCTCCTCTAGTTTAGACTCCGCGTGAGATCAAGTTCGGGAAAAAAAATAATCCAGAGCTCTTATGGCGGTAGTGATGGTGGAGGGGAAGGAAATTTTAGTGGTGGAAGAATAAATAAAGGAGGGTAAAATGGGTTGGGAGTGTGATGGTGGCATGTCATGTGGCGTCCACTCCTCATCAAATATTTGTGCCACGTAAGATTAGATGTCCACCTTGGACAACTTTAATGGAGGAGGGTATATTTGATCCAATAATATAACGGCAGGGGTATATTTGGACCCAAAGTACAACAAAGGGTATATTTAAACCTATTCTCATAGTAGAGGGGTATATTTGGCCCTTTTCCGTTTAAATTATATTGATTTCTTTTAGACAAGTGTGCAGGTAAAACAATATCATATCATTAATAATCTGTTGCTGATAAACTGATTAGAAATAATAAATTCATATTAATATTTGATTTCACTCTTGTATCTCAACGTAAAAGTAAAATTTGGGTGGGTAAGTTACTTGGCATGAAAAAAGTTGGACTAAAATGGGCTGGAAAGCGAGTCCTAACCCAACCCACCTAATTCTTACTAAGTTTTAATTTCTTTGTTTGTTAATTTCTTTGTTTGTTCTTTTATAGATTTTTAAGTATCGAATAAAAATTGTATTTTTTTTATTATTGCTATATATGAGGTCTAGCTAAACCTTATTATCAACGAAAAAGCAAGAAAACACATCAAACTTACGAAAGCGGGGAAAAAAAGACAATTGTTTTTCTCAATCTTAGAACGGTTCGTTATTTTCAAGTTTTCGCTCGACTCTCAACCGTTGTGTCAAAACAACCAGGTGCATAACGATGCCACCCGATTGCCTCAAACTAAATTGATTAGTTGAAGCAGTGAACATGGAATGCACAAATTCTCAAGGTAGCATAGCCGACACTCTCCTTTTGCATAAGGGGCAAGTATTCTCGAGCTTGTTCCACGCTTTGATGCAACCAATATGGTATAAATGGCCACAATTAATTTTTCCAAGTTCTTCCCCGTCGAAATACTCATCCAAGCTGCATATACTCACAAATATGCATATGCTTGATGAGTATTTCGGCAGAAGAACATTAAAATTGATTGTGGCCATTCATGCCTTAAAGGTTGCATCAAAAAGTGGGAATGTCGAGAACATTTGCCCCTTGTGCAACAAGAGAGTGTTGCCTATGCTACCATGAGAACTCATGCATTCCATGTTCACTCCCCTTCAACCGATCGGTTAGCTTGAGTGGTGAATTGACCGGTGGCATCGTTTCCGCATTTGGTTGTTTTGACACAACTCAAGAGAGTTGAGCGAAACTTGAAAATAAGGAACCTTCCAAGATTGAGAAAAGCAATGGTCTTTCATTTTTTCAAATTTCGTAAATTTGATGTGTTTTCTTGCTTTTTCGTTGATAATAAGTTTTAGCCAAACCTCAGTGTAGCAAGTCCAAAAAATATTTTTACCAACACTTTAAAAATAATTTTTTAAAAGCATAGAACTTTTTTAAGTGATTTTAAAATTGTTTTATGCCCATGCTATAAAGGCAAAAAAATTGCACGGTTTTCCCTTCAAATGAACTGGTCTTTAATTTTTGTCCTTCAAATGAAATGGTCTTTAATTTTTGTCCTTCAAAATCGAACTTATGCTTAGCAGGGCATAAATTATTAAAGGGAGCTGACATAAGTTGTGAATATTATGATGTGTAATTTGTGTCTCTATAGGCATAAGTTCGATTTTGAAGAGAAATAAAATTAAAGACCAGCCCATTAGAAGGGAAAACATTAAGTAAAATTTACTTGGTGTAACTACCCCTAAGACTTATTTATGGATAATATCTAACCTTTTTAATATTTATGATCCATAAATATATTTTCAAATTTTACACTTCATAGCTACCATTTTTTACTAAATAACCGTGCATCACCACATCCGTTTAGACGCATAGTTCCCAAATATACTCTATTTCTCTCCCTAAATACACGCAAGTAACTCCTAATCCCCCCCATTTCCTCGCCATAATTCAAATCGGTTTTTCCACTTCTTCAATTATCAATTCCGTTTTTCACTCCACATAACTCCACATTGTTTTTACGCTTTCGAGTAAAACATTTTCCAAAAATAGGTAAGTTTTTTCCGATTTTGATTTTGTATAATGTATTTGATATTTTTTGACAAGATGCATGTTGTTTCTTTTTTTTTATTTTCGTAAAATTCTTTGTTGCT
>NC_081344.1:64871401-64877416 GCF_029784015.1 Lycium ferocissimum
GAAACCGGATAACCACGATCAATTCGGTCATGGAAAAATCGGACTAACGGCGATGTAGAGTTTGGTCCCGAGATACCGGACAAACGTATTTACTCCACTTTTCTCGATCAACAGTATCCGTGCAATCCTTGCCCGGGGAGGAAAAACTTCATGCTCGTGCTTGTTTCTTCCTACCTTCGGTTCCCGATCTTACCGGTGTCACATACATCCGGTTTTTACCGTATATAGACATCTAATCTTACGTGGCACTAATATTTGATGAGGTGGACGCCACTCGGCATACAACCTCATCACCTCTAAACCCATTTTACCCTCCCTTTTATTTGTTCTCCAACAAGAAATCTTCTTCCCCTCCGTCACCATTACCGTCATAAGCTAGAGCTCTAGAAAATTAGGGCTTTATGGAGTGGCAAGAATACGAGGAAACGATTAAGGATAAAGACTCGTCTCGAGCTCTCTTCGTTTAAGTTTTAGATATATGCTTGAATGGATGATATGAGGCTTGTTGGCGATGCTTATGTTTTTCAATGAAAGGTCTCTTGCCCAATTTAGGCAAAACAACACTATTTAACCTTCACTTCACCATTTTTACACACTTACCGGGCGGTGTTAATTTAAACTTTTTAATTTTGTAATCCCTAATCCACTCGAATCCTTGTTAGCTAAATATCTCCTCTAGTTTAGACTCCGCGT
Organism: Lycium ferocissimum; assembly: GCF_029784015.1. Classification (NCBI taxonomy): domain Eukaryota; kingdom Viridiplantae; phylum Streptophyta; class Magnoliopsida; order Solanales; family Solanaceae; genus Lycium; species Lycium ferocissimum. The sequence continues at coordinate 64,872,095 of NC_081344.1, forward strand.
GAGATCAAGTTCGGGAAAAAAAATAATCCAGAGCTCTTATGGCGGTAGTGATGGTGGAGGGGAAGGAAATTTTAGTGGTGGAAGAATAAATAAAGGGGAGGGGTAAAATGAGTTAGAGGTGATGAGGTGGCATGTCATGTGGCGTCCACCTCATCAAATATTTGTGCCACGTAAGATTAGATGTCCACCTTGGACAACTTTAATGGAGGAGGATATATTTGATCCAATAGTATAACAATAGGGGTATATTTGGACCCAAAGTATAACAAAGGGTATATTTAAACCTTTTCTCATAGTACAGGGGTATATTTGGCCCTTTTCCGTTTAAATTATATTGATTTCTTTTAGACAAGTGTGCAGGTAAAACAATACCATTAATAATCTGTTGTTGATAAACTGATTAGAAATAATAAATTCATATTAATATTTGATTTCACTCTTGTATCTCAACGTAAAAGTAAAATTTGGGTGGGTAAGTTACTTGGCATGAAAAAAGTTGGGCAATTGGCGCGAATGCCCTTCAAATGCGCTGGTCTTTAATTTTTGCCCCCGTAATGCGTGGTCTTTAATATTTGCCCTTCTAAGCTAAAAGATAATAAGAAAAAGACTTTACTATCCCTACCCATAACATATAAAAATCTAAAAGTCTGTAATGAACCCCAAACATCCAATTAAACCTATCCATCATTTCAACAACAAACCTTTCAATCGTTCCATCGTTCCAACATTTCACCGGAGAAATCTCCAGCTGATTTTCTTTGCTACAACATCGAAAAGATAAAATATATAATATATAGCGTTTCAATTGAATGTAATTCAACTCAATTTCATGCTTTATTAAGTTTAGATTTGTTAATATTTGAAAATAACAACAAATCATCTTCTATGAACTAAACAAGCGATATGCGGAGCTTGAGATTCAACATTACGAATCATAATTTTACTCAACAACATAGAATTGATCAAATTTATTGCTTTGTTCTGATTTTTATTAGTTTATACGTTCCATTTGATTAGTATACAATGCTCAATGACTTAGACTTGAAATTATAGTAACTTCAGTTGACAAAAAATAATCAGGCAAAGTTAAACAAGTATGTCGGAGGAGGCGAAGTTTACTTTACAAAAGAACAAAGTATGTTTGTTAGAGGCAAATTTCATTTTCATAAGCAAAATAAAAAAAATACACAAGTATTAAGAATTAGACAAGTATGCCGGAGGAGAAGTTTTACATTAGAAAAGAACAAAGTATCTTTGTTAGCGGCAAACTTTCATTTTTATGAGCAAAATAAAAATTTACGCAAGTGTTAAGAACTAGAAAAGTATGTCGGAGGAGGCGAAGTTCACTTTACAAAAGAACAAAGTATCTTTGTTATAGGCAACTTTCATTTTCATAAGCAAAATAAAAAATTACACAAGTGTTAAGAATTAGACAAGTATGCGGAGGAGCGAGATTTCACTTTACAAAAGAACAAAGTATCTTGTTAGAGGCAAGTATGTTGTTAGAGGCAAACTTTCATTTTCATGAAAAAACAAAAATTTACGCAAGTGTTAAGAACTAGAAAAGAATGCCCGAGGAGGCCGAAGTTCACTTTACAAAAGAACAAAGTATATCTTGTTAGAGGCAACTTTCATTTTCATAAGCAAAATAAAAAGTACACAAGTGTTAAGATTTAGACAAGTCCGCCGGAGGAGGCGGAAGTTCTCTTTACAAAAGAATAAAGTATCTTTGTTAGGCGGCAAACTTTCATTTTCATAAACAAAATAAAAAAATACACAAGTGTTAAGAATTAGACAAGTACGCCGGAGGGGGGGAAGTTCACTTTAAAAAATTACAAAGTATGCCGTAGAGGCAAACTTTCATTTTTTTCATAACCAAAACAAAAAAATACACACAAGTGTTAAGAATTAGACAAGTACGCCTAGAAGCGAAGTTCACTTTAAAAAATTACAAAGTATCTTAGTGAGAGGCAAACTTTCATTTTCATAACCAAAACAAAACATTATTAACAAAACAACACCAAAAACACATAAGATTGCATAAAAATCAAAATTATTAACAAGAAAACACATAAAACCAAGCACACATAAATTAACTTAATTCATGAAGTTATCCGGAACAAACATAACTTTATGCAATCCGTGAACATAACCGGTTTAAAAATCAATAACTCTCTTGGACCCGGAGCATATGTTGCCTCAAACAAACACATTCTTCACAAAAACCGATTATTAAATAAAAACAAAGCATGAACAACATAAAACGCCAGTTCACGGCAAAACTTCAATGATTCAACAAAGAGAAAACCAAAACGCATATCAAAATCAACTAAAACATATTACGACATTCATAATACGACATTCAAAAAACTAAAATATATACATGGGGAATGAAACTAAAGTTCAAAAAATCATACAGACACTATAACAAGACATTATCATTTTAAATAAAAAAGGATCAATTAAATATAAAAAACGATGAAGACAAAGATATTAATTCAACAAATAACAATTTAACATAAAAACAAATATTGAAACGAGCAAAAGATCCAAATTCGTACCTACGTTTTAGAACATATGAGACAAACACAAAACGGAGAGAGGAAAGAGAAGCAAAAAAAAAAAAAAAAAAGGGGGCAAATGACGAAATAAAAAGGATTTTAATGGGGTAAGGATAATTTCGTCAAAAACTTTCATTAAACAAAGGCGGCAAGGCAAAAAATTTAAAGAATACATAAATGAGGGGCAAAATATAAAGACCAGCCCAAAAGAAGGGCACTCCGCGCAAAAAAAAGAAAAAAGTTGGACTAAAATGGGCTGGAAAGCGAGTCCTAACCCAACCCACCTAATTCTTACTAAGTTTTAATTTCTTTGTTTGTTCTTTTATAGATTTTTAAGTATCGAATAAAAATTGTATTTTTTTTATTATTGCTATATATGAGGTCTAGCTAAACCTTATTATCAACGAAAAAGCAAGAAAACACATCAAACTTACGAAAGCAGGAAAAAAAAAAGACAATTGTTTTTCTCAATCTTAGAACGGTTCCTTATTTTCAAGTTTCGCTCAACTCTTTTGAGCTGTGTCAAAACAACCAGCTGCATAACGATGCCACCAGCCAGTTCACCCAGCTCAAACTAAATTGATTAGTTGAAGCCGAGTGAACATGGAATGCACGAATTCTCAAGGTAGCATAGCCGACACTCTCCTTTTGCACAAGGGGCAAGTATTCTCGAGCTTGTTCCACGCTTTGATGCAACCAATATGGTATAAATGGCCACAATTAATTTTTCCAAGTTCTTCCCGTCGAAATACTCATCCAAGCTGCATATACTCACAAATATGCATATGCTTGATGAGTATTTCGACGGGGAAGAACTTGCGAAAATTGATTGTGGCCATTCATGCCTTAAAGGTGTATACGGTAAAAACCGGATATAACGTAAACCGATGAAACGAGGACCGAGGAAGGAAGAGAGAACATGCTCGATGACATTCGAGCTAACCGGAGGAGCGCTTGGACCGGAGGGCGAGCAAGGACACCATTTGGCCCACCACCTTTATCGCCGAGACGGTCGGGGCCGTTGGTCCGGTGTAGCCTGCCGTTGGTCCGTACGGCCGTTGGTCCCAGGTATAGCCGTTACCGCACGTGAGCCACGCGTCGCAGCGTCTGCTCGGCCATGGTCAACCACCAACCATGCGTGTGTCGACGGCGCACGTCGGTCCAATCCCACCAAATCCGTTCGAGAGCCGTCCTTGTTATTATTATTTTTATCGGTTCACGTTGTACGAAGCCCATGGAGGCAACACTATAAATATGGGGCATCCCCCTCCTTTGTAAGGGTGGCTGGCTCCAGGAAAAAAAGAACACTTTGTATTAGCAAATATATACAAATCTCTCTCTCAATCACCGGATTTTGGTCCGGGTTCATTGTGTTCATATCCTAAATCTATCTAATCAAGCAATACTCATATGTTATTAGATACACGAATCTTCGATCTCGATTATTATTACTTTCTTCGTATCATACCTATATATATATATTTTCCATCGAATAGATTGAGGCTTAACCACGTATCCTATACCTACTCACAAATTTAATTGTTTATCCGAATTCGGGGAAAACAAAAGGTTGCATCAAAAAGTGGAACAAGCTGGAGAACACTTGCCCCTTGTGCAACAAGAGAGTGTTGCCTATGCTACCATGAGAACTCATGCATTCCATGTTCACTCCCCTTCAACTGATCAGTTTAGCTTGAGCTGGGTGAATTGACTGGTGGCATCGTTCTGCATTTGGTTGTTTTGACACAACTCAAGAGAGTTGAGCGAAACTTGAAAATAAGGAACCGTTCCAAGATTGAGAAAAACAATGGTCTTTCATTTTTTCAACTTTCGTAAATTTGATGTGTTTTCTTGCTTTTTCGTTGATAATAAGTTTTAGCCAAACCTCAGTGTAGCAAGTCCAAAAAATATTTTTACCAACACTTTAAAAATAATTTTTTAAAAGTATAGAACTTTTTAAGTGATTTTAAAATTGTTTTATGCCCATGCTATAAAGGCAAAAAAATTGCACGGTTTTCCCTTCAAATGAACTGGTCTTTAATTTTTGTCCTTCAAATGAAATGGTCTTTAATTTTTGTCTCTTCAAAATCGAACTATGGTTAGCGAGGCATAAATTATTAAAGGGAAATTCCACATAAGTTGTGAATATTATGATGTGTAATTTGTGTCTCTATAGGCATAAGTTCGATTTTTGAAAGAGAAATAAAATTAAGGACCAGCCCATTTGAAGGGTAAACATTAAAGACCAGCACAAAATAGGTACAAAAGTGCAAATGACCCAAGGAAACTTGTCTCTAGTTTTATCAGGGAGTACAGGATTTTGATATTGGAGAATCATTCAAGCTCCAAGGTTAGTGAAATAAATAAATTTCTATAAACACATAGAACTTTGAAAGGTTAAACACAAATGAAAAGTCTAAACATGGCATAAAATGAACCTGTGTCGAACAACCAACCCCCCCTTTCTTGTAATTATTTCTGTATGCTATTTAAAATTGTTTATGCCTATGCTATAAACAAACTTCTGTCTAGTTTTATAAGGTAAAGCTTTGAAGATTGTTATGATCTACCCCATATTCCGTCAAATTTTAAGTAGAAGATTTTGATAGCTGGGAGTTATTCAAGCTCAAAATGTTGTGAAATAAACAAAATTTCTAACTACACATAAAATTTTGGAAGGTAAAACGAATGGAGAATCTAAACATGGCATAAAAAAAGAACACATATAGTCATTTTACATCATCTAATTAATGAACAATAT
>NC_081344.1:64877516-64986988 GCF_029784015.1 Lycium ferocissimum
ATAAAGGCAATATAGGATATCGTCATAGTAGGCATAAAAAAGGCGGTCACGAGAGATTGACCGGACGAATAGCCGCACTAGATCGCTTCATCTCTAGATCATCGGACAAGAGCCACCGATTCTTCTCACTATGGAAAAAGAAAACCAACTTCGCCTGGACCCCTGAATGTCAGGAGGCTTTGGAGGGACTCAAGAAGTATTTATCGAGCCCTCCGTTGCTGTATACGCCAAAAGAAAACAAGCAGTTATACCTTTACTTGGCAGTATTCGAGATAGCGGTAAGTGGAGTCCTAGTTCAAGAAGAAGAAGGTATGCAATTTCCCATTTATTATGTGAGTAGAACAGCAGCGTCTTTGAAACAAGGTATCCACATTTAGAAAAATTAGCACTTGCTTTATTAAGTGCATCTAGGAAGCTGAAAGCTTACTTTCAATGTCATCCTATATGTGTTGTAACGTCATACCCTTTAAGGAATGTCATGCATAAACCCGAGCTCTCAGGTCGATTAGTAAAATAGCTCGTGGAGATTAGCGGGTATGACATTGAATATAAACCTCGAACAACTATCGAGTCCCAAATACTGGCAGACTTAGTGGCCGACTTCACATTGGCTATAGTTCCCGAGGTCGATAAATAATTATTGCTCTCCTCAGGGACTAGCTCGAGAGTCTAGACCTCGTTCACGGACGGTGACACCAACATGAAAGGGTCTGGGCTAGGGATCGGTCTTACACCCCCTACTGGCGACGTAATAAGACAATTAATTAATTCTGTGAAATTGATTAACAATGAAGCCGAGTACGAGGCTATGATTGCAGGGTCTAGAACTGGCTAAAAGCTTGGGAGCCGAGATCATTGAGGCCAAGTACAATTCCCTTCTCGTGGTTAATCAAGTAAACGGGACGTTCGACATCAAGGACGACCGGATGCGGAGATATTGAGAAAAGTTACAGGTGGTACTGCATCGAATCAAAGAGTGAACACTGGAGCATATACCTTGGGATTAGAACAATGAGGTCGATGCCTTAGCAAAGTTAGGCTCGTCGGTAAAATCTGAAGGATTTTGTTCCGGAGCGATGGTGCAGTTGATGAGTTCGGTAATAGAAACCGGCCACGCTAAAGTAAACTCGACCGACTTAACTTGGGATTAGAGAAACAAATATGTGGATTACCTCGAATCGGGGAAGTTGCCTCCCGACCCCAAAGAATCGAGGGCCCTTCGAACTAAGGCAACAAGATTTTGTTTGATTGATGGCCAGTTGTACCGAAGATCCTTCTATGGCCCCTTGGCAAGGTGCTTAGGCCCTGGTGAAACAGACTATATGATGAGAGAAATCCACGAGGAGACTTTTGGAAAACATTCAGGTGCAAAATCGTTGGTATGAAAGTTGATCAGAGCCGGGTATTACTGGAATGAGATGAAGAAAGATGCGAAGGACTTCGTTAAAAAATGCAATGAATGTCAAAGACATGCCCCTTCGATACATCAACCTGAGGAATTACTTCATACGGTCCTTTCCCCTTGGCCGTTCATGAAATGAGGGATGGATATAGTAGGGCCTTTACCTTGGGCTCTGGGCAAGCCTCAATACATTTTGCTTATGATGGACTACTTCTCTAAATGGTTTGAAGCGCAGGCGTTCGAGAATGTTAGAGAAAAGGAAGTTATTGAATTTATTTGGGACCATATAGTTTGTCGATTTGGGATGCCAGCAGAAATCACGTGTGATAACAGGAAACAATTCATAGGCAGCAAAGTTAGTAAGTTCTTGGAGCAAAAAAAAATCAAAAAGATATTGTCAACTCCATATCACCCAAGTGCGAACGATCAAGAGAAGTCAACAAATAAAACCATATTACAGAACATAAAGAAAAGGCTGTCCGATTCAAAACACAGGCGGAAGAAGATTCTGCTCGAGGTCTTGTGGGCATATCAAATAAATGTAAGATCTAGCACCGGGAAAACACCGTTCTCCCTGGTATATGGAGCCGAGGCATTGATACCTGTCGAAGCCGGTGAACCGAGCTTAAGATTCCGGTACGCTACGGAGGCTTTGAATAATGTGGCAATGACTGCCAGTCTAAATTTAGTAGACGAAAGACGACAGGCTGCCTTTGTTCGATTAGCAGCTCAAAAGCAAAGGATGAGAAATACTACAACCGGAGGGCCAACCTCAGACGTTTTCAGGTCGGGGACTTGGTCCTGCGAAAAGTCACGCTCCATACCAAGAACCCCAACGAGGGAAAATTAGGCCCGAACTGGGAAGGACCGTACAGAATCACCGGTATAACCGGGAAGGGTTCCTACCAGCTCGAGTCCGAAGACGGAAAGCAGCTACAGAACAACTGGAACGTTGCCCATCTGAAACGATACTACTGTTGAGGTATGGATTATTCTTTACATTTCAAGTTTTAAGGCTAACCCCTGCAGGTATACAACAAGGATAGACATCGAAGCTAACGTATTGGAAGACAAGAGGCCATGATGGCAGGGTAGAAAGCACGTCTTTGCACTCTTTCCTACGTCGGTTTTGTCCGAAGTGGATATTAGAGAGGGTTTTTAATGAGGTAGCGTTGTACAGCGTGCTACTTAAGGTTAGAGAGACCGGTCAATAGTACTCGAGCCCTTATACTTCGGCCTCCAGTACTTGGGGACTATCATACCTTGGGCAAAATGCACATCCAAGGCAACCATGCTCGATACCTATTCAAACCCAAGGCTTGAACGGTAGGGTTCATTGTAAGGGCCAAACTATTGATTGAATCGTGCCCGCTTAGTCTGTTCTTGCCGTGGCAACTATAGTAGACATGAATGTAATCATTGCCCCCCGATTCTGTCAATAAACTTAGAAATTCCCTCAAAAATATCATTCTTGTATGACCATCTCTTGCATATTGATATATTCGATTACCGTGATACATGCAGAGAATGCGGGCTGAGTCCAGTATAAAAATCGAAGGCTAAAGCCCAAATTTTTAAAGACTACGGTCTAAATTTTCAAAGACTACGGTCTAAGTTATTAAAGACTACGGTCTAAATTATTAAAGACTACGGCCGAAATTATTAAAGGCTAAGGTCCAAATTATTAAAGGCTACGGTCTAAATTATTAAAGACTAAGGTCCAAATTATTAAAGACTACGGTCTAAATTATAAAAGGCTAAGGTCCAAATTATCAGAGACTACGGTCTAAATTATTAAAGACTAAGGTAAAAATTATTACAGACAACGGTCTAAATTATTAAAGACTAAGGTCAAAATTGTTAAAGACTGCGGTTAAAGACATCAAAGACTACTGGCCGAGGTCCGAGGCCACAGAGACTTCGATCTAAACTCATGGTGCAACTTGGAGACGCCTGAGTATGCAAACAGGAAAGTAAGGCTCTTACGTATTCGATAACGACCACGGTCGAGGAACTGAACTACGGTCTTAGAATTATTTATAAAACTTTTTGCCAAGGCAATATTACACGTCGGTCCGAATCGAGACCGAATGGGCATTGTTCTAAATCCTAAGTAGAAAGGATAAACGAATATCAAACAACGAGAGATATCGAATAAAGCCGAACAAAAACTTTGTATATATATCCAAAATATTTACAAAGGCTCGAAAAACGAGCCCGAGCTTAAAAAAGCACAAAAATTACATATAGAAAAAATAAAATAAAGGAAAGGCTTTTAAGCACATTCTTCGTCGAGAGCACGGAACCTCGAGTCCGAGTCGGCGTCAGCTGTCCCGACTCCTCGGGGTGTCTTGGCCTTCGCCTCTGCCTCGGGCTTCTTGGCCTCCTCGATCATGGCTGATACGTCTACTCCCCCGGCTTGGACTTCTTCTAGTGTCTCCCTCCGGGATAAGCACCGCATATACTCAACCCTGGTGTTGCTCCAAGCCTCGGTCGATTCAACATTGGCCTTATACTGAGTAAACATCTCATCAACATCGGAGAGTTTCTTTAAGGCCTTGTCAAGTTTGAGCTTCAGCTAGATATTTTCGCAGCCAAGAGTATCACGCTCTATCTCAGTCGAGGTAAGTTGTGACCGGATTTTTCCGTTGAGCCTAGAACATTTACCGACCTTATCCTCCGGTATCATCTCCTGTCGAAAAGCGAAAAAACCTCTTCCCCGAAGCCTCTTCTTGGTTGATGCCAAATCTCGCCCAAGGGCGTCTCTCGAGGGCAAGGGCGTCCGTCTTACTTCTGAACGCTCCAAGTTCAGCCTTGAGTCCGTCAAGCTCGGATCGGAGGGCGGTCGATCGGTTACTCTCTCTGGCACAGTAGTGGCAGTAGCATCAGCTATTAACTGATTGTTGTAAGCTTAAAAAATCCTTGCCTTCTCGGCCAGGAGGTCACGTTCTTCTCGAGCCTTCTCCAACTCTGATTGCAGGGTGGAAGAGTCGGGCGTACTCCTGATATACTCCTCTCGTTGTTCGTAGAGTCATTTGTACGACTCCGTCTGTTGGGTCTGCTCCCGGAGCCTATTCCCGAGACGGTCCACTTCCATCCTCAATCGAAAAAAGCTTTCGTGATGACACAGAGGCCTGAAATTAAAGAAAAAGTCAATTATCAGGACAAGAGGAAGAAACAAGAACTTAGTGTAAAAATACAAATTAAATGAGGCATACCCGGTTCATGGCCTGCTGGGCCTCTTTAAGAGGCACGATTCGTCGTTCTTGTTCATCCTCCGCAGGTCCTCCTCAGTCGCCAAAGCGCGTAAATAACTGGCCACTCTGACTGGACCGAACATCATTTTCACATCTGCCGGCACCAAAAACGTAACCTTCTTCATATAGTTTGGATCTATGCTCGGGGCAGGGAACTGCTTCTCTAACGGAGGTCCAGAGGTGGCCCCACATGGGGCTGCCTTCCTAGGGACTGTTAGGTGCCTAAACCCGGAGTAATCCTCTACCACATCGGCTTCTCCACTTCCAAACAGGTGATTGATGGTTTGATCGAAAGACCGAGATGGATCCGTCGGTCTCTCTTCTGCACCAACGTCTTCGGGATGGTTAGGCGTTTGTCGAGATGATGACTCTGATTTGTGTGTGGGGACCTCAGCCCCGGAGATACATGCCCAGCCGGATACAGTAAGTCTTCTTCATGCGGAGATTGGGCCGGGGTATGAAAAGTACCCTCCGAAATAGCGGCGACAATATCCTCGGTGACTCCCTTCTTTTGGTCAGTGGTTTCCGGAACCACTGACGGGGGAGTTGTATCCTTTGAGCTTTTCAGCTCTTGGTTGGTGTTTTCCTAATTTTGGAGGTCCGGGCCGGTATCTTCCGATCTCAAGGGCTGGACCACGGAGGTTAACATCACATCCTCGTCCTCAGAACGGTCTTTGAGCCTGCCTTCGATGGTCTTTTGAAAGATGCTCCTTTTGACCTTGATCACCATTCTTTTTTTCTTCTTACCCTCAGCAGGATGGTCAGAAGGATCGGGAGACAGTCTTTTTCTCTTTACAAGTTTCTCCTCCTCTGTAGTGGCTTCGCCCCCGAAGAGAGCCGTCATCGGCTTCGGCAGACTTACTGCAAAGTATGGTGGTCTTCGGTGAGCACAAGAAACAAAAGAAAAAAGGGGGAAGTTTAGTACCGACAAATTGAGCGAGGAAATGAGGGATATATTGGCCTAAGGTACTCACCGTGATGAAGAGCCGCTCCCATCGGTGTTTTGAAAGTATTCGCCACTTGCGTGGGCATAAGGGAACTGGCTACATATGCTCTCGATCCAAGGGTTCCATTTTGGAACTGCATTGAGAACTTGAGGAGTGGCTGCAAATAAAAGCAAAGTTTGCGGTCTTAAAAATATGGTACCAGAAAGATTTTCATTTACTTGAAAGGAGATACACTTATGCTTTGGGTTCCACTTCTCAGGAAATGGAAGCTCGGAGGGGATGAGGTCCTCGGTCCTCACTCGGACGAACTTGCTCTGCCATCCTCGATCCCTATCCTCATCGTCGCACGAGAAAGGGGCCTTCTTAGCTCGTCGGGTGAGCTTGATTAAACCACCACGGAACACTCGAGGACTGTATAACCGGGCGAGGTGGTCAACGGTGAAGGTTTGCTTTGCCTTGGCCGTTAAGTAACGGAGGAGCATTACAATTCTCTAAAAGGAGGGGTGAATCTGACTGAGGCAGAGGTCATACCTCTTGCAAAATTCTACGACCACCGAATCAAGGGGGCCAAATGTGAAAGGATAAGTGTAAACACTTAGATACCCTTTCACGTAAATCGTGTTATCCTCTTCGAGGCCGGGAATGACGATGTCTTTCCCTTTCCAGTCACAATCTTCCCGGACCCTTTCGAGTTTGTCCGGGGTAATGGTGCAAAGATATTTCCATGCTTCTTCACCCCAATCTCCTTGCGTCGAGGGTTTTTCGACCTTAAAATCATTATCCGATGAATAGTTATTTGGAATAAAATCCGACATGGGCGGTTCCGGTTTGCTTGATCGAGGAAGTTCCCTCGGTATCGAAGGCCGGAGCAACATCTTGGGGTTTGGTTTTTGAAGTCTTCGCCATTTTTCTAAAAATAACAAGAGTCGGAGATTGGAAGATGAAGGTATGAAGATTTGGGGGAGACTTGATGAAGATATGAAGAAGATCTGGGCGAAGAGAATGAATGTATGAAGGTATGAAGACTTGAAGGTTTTGGGAATGGATTGAAAAACGATGGTAAATTGGAAGAGCTTGAGATCAATAGTAAAAAAGTGGAAGTGAAAATTTTGAACTTTTATACAGTGGAACCGAGACGGTTCACATTCCGTAATTGTCGAGGTAACCTATCAGAGTTTGATGCTTGTCCGGTGTCAGAACGATGTGACTGATGCGACGTTTGGACTTATAAACTTGCGTGAAGCTTACAGAGGAAGGAACCGAATCGAATCAATAGTACTCGAGCCCTCATCCTTCGGCCTCCAGTACTAGGGGACTATCTGTATACGGGTAAAACCGAGGGCAAGAGTATCCTCGATTTCCCGTCAAGAAACTTAAGATTATGATGGTCGTTACTAGATCGGACGAGTCCCAATCGGGGTCAAGATCAAGCGATGAATCGTAGCAAGATCGAGCACATCTGATCCCAGGAGTGTTGAGTTCCGTTGGAACTGGATACCAAGATAGGACGAGAAGGCGGTTAACAATGATAAACGAGGGTCCGAAATATCCGCTATCAGCCAGAATATGGCGGCGCCAATTTTAAACGCAAGAATCGATGGGAAGATTTTGTACCTTATTTAGACTTTTATTAGGGTTAGGACTCCTCTACTATATAAAGGGGAGGACCCCTTTTACTTTGGGCTGGTTTTTTTACACTCACAAACATACTAAGCAATACAATTTGATTCTAAGTGTTTATCAATCTCTCTAAGTGTTATATAATTGTTCATGCATTCACCACTGTGACATGAGCCCCGTTCCGAAGACCCGAGCCAATCGGTCGGTCATGTCTGAGGATCAATCATTGTTAAAACTTGGTTGACTGTTCTTATTCGCATTTACACTCTTATTTATTGCTATGTAATTATTCGTATTAAATTAAACCACACATCCTTTGAACCGCGTACAAATTTAATTGTTATCCAATTTTTAAGGTAAACAATAAGGTAATGCATTTACCTTATATTTGATAATTCAGTATACAATCAAACCTCTCTACAACAGCATTGTTGGGTCCGAAATTTTTCAGCTGTTATAAAGGATGACTGTTATACACCTATAACAACATTGACATTTAAATAATACTTCGCGGTCGTAGGCAAAAAAGATGCATAAAATCTAATTTTGCATTTTTAATTGTCAAATTCTAAGCTTAATCACACTTTGTATAACGAAGAAAAATCGTTTAATGACGAAAATATATGTATATATTCATATGATATTTTTTGTCATAAATAGTGTATTACATTCTATACTTATTATTGTCAATCATAGATATTCTATTTTTATAAAGATGGTTAATTATTATATTACCAAAAAAAAAAGAAGATAGTTGTTATATGGGGGGTAATCTTACAAAGAGCGTACTGTTATAAAGTTGGTTGTTGCTGTTATAGGTGAAATACTATTATAAAAAAATAAAATATAACATAAAATCATTTTTGAAAAAACTTGGTTGTTATAGAGAAATGTTATTCTGTATAGTTACATACGATTATAGAGATATTGACTGTATACCAAATTATACTCACCCTTATGCTCTACTGATCCAGTTAGGCCAAGTTCCCAATCTAATTAAATATTTGCCGATTAGGCCAAGTTCAATTTCATTCCTTAGTCCTAATTAGGTAATGCATTTATGAGTTATATTTTCCCCTTAACATATCAAAATAAACGAATATCATAAATTTAAAAAATTTAAAAAGTATTAGCAATTTAGCATAGCCTCTTAATGGCAAAGGCAAACTACGTTAAACCCCTTCTTTTCCTTCCATCAAAATTAAATGAATAAATATATTTATTTAAAATATTTAAACAAATGGAAAAGAGTTTAAGTTTGGTGTACTGTCAGTGTACAATTATTTTACACTATCAGGTAATATTGACCTGCTATAGTAGGTTACCAATATTTTGTTATTTTTTTAATTTCTTTAAAAATATTAAAACTGATTTTTACTTTATCCTCTCTCTCTTCTCGTCAAATTCTCCATCGTCCTCATCTCTCTCTCTTCTCAATCCCTCCATATTTGTGAGGGGTTTCACCAGAGTATTTCTTTTGACTGATTTCATTATCTGCCGTGACGGTGGTAGTGACAAAGACGATACCGAACAACAACTTCGAAAGCGTCTTGTTGATTCAAAGCTAAACTGACGAACTTTACAAATATTTATTCAAAAGTTTTGTTCCATGCTTTCAATTGTTAAGAAAATCATAGTAATCAAATAAAGTTTAAGCAGTAAATCCTTCATAGCAATAAAGAACAAACAATTGAAAAAATGGACTCCTCCCGTTCTTATTTTTATTATTTTTGGTGGTTAGATTTAATTCCCCTTCTGTGTACTTTTTCTTCCATCAAAAAAGCTCTCATTGTTCAAATTGTTTGAGGCGTTGAAGAACAAGTTCTTATTATATTTTTAATGTGTTGAGGAACAATTACTTGAACCATGGTCTTCAGAAGAATCCATTAAAATGTCGAAACTGTAAATGGGTTGGAAAGGAAATACTTCAGTATCAGTAAAATTAGGAGAAAATTTTGGTTAGAGTATAAGTAGGATTCTGTTTGCCTTTAATGTTAATTAATTTTTTGTAAATTATCATTATGTTAAAAAGGTAAGATTACCTTTGAAATTACCTGATGATGTAAAAAATATTATACACTGATTGTGCACAATACTTAAAATTATTTATGCTGATGCTATAAAGAGGAAGCTTTGAAGTCTATTGTCATGATTTACTCCATTTTATTTTTAATACAAGATTTTGATAAAAGAAAATTATTCAAGCTCCAAAAGTTAGTGAAAAACAAATTTCTATAAAAACACATAAAATTTTGGAATGTTAAACGCAAATGGAGAGTCTAAACATGGCATAAAAATAAACCTTATTCAAATTGATGTCCAAATCGTCAATAGGAACCTTATGACACAAGTGGCCATTAACTTAGCATTGACAAACGCCTCAGAAACAACAACAAAAAAAAAAGATTGATATCTTTCCCACTCGGACAAAACGCATTTACTTTAAAGGGATATATAATTTTTGTTTGAATTATTATTCAATCGTCATTGATGTCTAAACAGTAACATGAACACAACAAGAAACATAGTTGAGGAAGATGCTTAGCATCTAAATGCGAGAATGGGCAAACGAATTGTCAAATTTGATGGAGAACATTACTTTTGTTATTTCAATTTTCATATTTCTTTTGGGAACTCAATTTCTGATAAATTATGATTTTGATTCCTGTGATATATGACTTAGCATAATTCACCTTTAATTAATTAAAATATGTATTTTTGGTTCCTTTATGTAGGAAACATGTTATATTCAGACTATTTTAGAACAACTGATAATTATGATAGATTTTCTGAATATTCACAATCAAAAGGATGAAAGTCATTTCTTTGTTTATAACTGAAATTCAATGGCATTTTATGAATGCAACAAACTCTTTTCTTGTTTTAAGTCCTTTTTTTAAAAAAAAAAAAAAAAAAAAATCTTGTTTAAGTCGATTCGTGTTCTAAAACTATGCAAAAGCCTCATGGGACTGATTGAGACAGCTACTTGAATGATTTTGTCAACAAATTTTTGCATCATTTATTAAGCATCATATATAAATGATTTAAATAAATCAAACACAAGTTGCAACATATTAAATAAGTAAGATCTCCTTCGATAGATCTCCCAAAGTCATGCCACCAATTAATTGAACTTGTGACATTAATATAATGAAGATTGATAGCCAACCCAAATGGGGATCAATGTCATCATATAATATTTCTACACATAACAAACTTGCAGCATAAGTAAAGTAATTCTTCAAATTTAATAATTTCTTCCTTTAATTTTTCTTTATTTGACTTTTAAAGAACTAATTAATTCACTTCGAGATACAGATAAATTATAATGGATATGATTTGGATTATTAGTCAAAATGGTTAATGTTATCGATGATTCTATAGGCTATATAGTTATCCCCAACTTCAATAAAATTAAAACGTGATAATATTGATTATGTTATAAATATTATTTAATTATGGATGTCTATCTTTAGAAGAAACTTTAGGGTTTGTGACTTTGACACCAAGTTAACTTTCTCCTATAAATAGAGACATTCTCTTCATTGTATATAATCCCTCAAGAGAAATAAAGAATTCTCCTCTCTTCTTTCTTTCTCTGCAATGTTCTTCTTCTAGTTTTATTTATTTTATAACACGTTATCAGCACGAGTCTCTAATATTATTTGCAATTACTTATAATTTGTTTCTTAGTTCGTTATCAGCGTGATCTCCGGCCGTGGCATCTTCAATTAAATTGTGATTATTGGGTACTTTCAACGACGCCTCAGTAAGTATATCTTTAAGGTGGTATTCTTATCAAACCCTACTGCATTTGATTCCTCCTGTGATTGGTTTTAAATCTGTTGCTATGGAGTACTTCTAACTTAACAACAATAGTAACCATCACTTGCTTACAAAAAGAGATTTACAATTCCATCTGACCTTTAAATTTTAAAGGCCTTGTTAATATTAACAAGTTCCATTATTTATTGTGGGATCCATGTGTAAATAGCATACAACTTACAAACTTCATGCATATCCAATTTTCCAGAGCATATGCTTATCTTAAAGGTTTATCAGGTATTGTATTTTCAAAGCATATATAAGCAAAAATATGTGCTGTTTAATATCTGCAGTGCAATAGCTTTGTCAGAAAATTCTATGTTATAGGCGGATTCGACTTTGGCTCGTGTATCAATATGTAGAATTAATTGTACAACAGTTTTGTAATTTAAATATCTTATATTAATAAATATACTCAAACTCCGGCAGAGTTTGCAAATATATATATAGACGATCATTGAAGTGGCAATATTTTTCTTAGTCTTGTTATGGCTAAATTCATTTATGCCTATAACCACCGGAAGTGGTAATTTATTTCAAGTCTTCGTTAATCACAAGAAATGATAATATTGTTACTGGCTTATTATGATTATATATAGTATTAGTGGAAGACACATTAGAGAAGAACTCTCTACATTTATGTATGCTTCGATTTGCTCCTGAAGTAGCAATATCTTGAAAGATATTATAAGCTATTACAATTTGATATGCTTAAGACACATTCAGATCATTATGTTTCATTCCTGAAGAATGAGAACTCTTACTAGATACAAATACAGATCTATTCCCTGAACTAAATATGACAACATTTAGTAAAGATAATAAATATGAACGTGTACTTGAATATGGAGATATCACAATTCACCTCCAGAAGAGGTAGAATAATTGAGAAGAAATATTCTAAATACTCTTGTGTTAAATATCTCATCAAATTTTCTTTCATGACACCAGCAGTGTATAGCAAAATCAATTAAGGGCTCCAGAAGAGCCTAATTGTTTGTATACAAGAATTATAGCACCAGTAGTGTCCAAACAATATCTGATTATGGGGAATAAATTAAAAGCTCCTGAAGAGCCTATATATTATTATGTCATTTGTTCTAGAGTGTAATATACGAAGGTGTTATGATCGAAACACAAGTCGTAGTAAACCCGAAGTTTACTAAAGTAAATGGCTATCATATTGAAGCTATAAATGATTGGAGGATTAAATATCTTCAAAACCATATTGGGTAAGAAATATGTATGTGAATGGTTACCCTCTTTAATCTCCAAATTATACTACGCAAATGTAAGCATGATGAAATCACATGCCACAATAAACCAGAAGTTTATTGGTACAAAAATAATTCATGTCATAGAAACCAGAAGTTTACTAAAACAAATAACACATGGCACGGTAAACCTGAAGTTTAGTAGTATAGATAATTTTATTAGTCGGCATGAGCGGTTTGGTCATCCCGATTCAAATATGATGTATGAAATTGAATATTCAACGTATATTGAAGAACTAGAAGATTCTTCAAGAATTTATTTGTGTTGCTTGTTCACATGATAAGTTGATTATACTAGCTAATGTTGGGATTGAATTCCCTAAATTCTGAAAAATTATAAAAGGTGAATATGGGCCCGTTCACCTATTATGTGATATCTTAAATAGATGCATTAATGAGATGGTCACATGTGCGTTTATTGTCAACCTGCAGTTTGACGTTTACAAAATTACTTACGCAAAATAACTGAGTTAAGAGCACAATTTTCAGATTATGTAATCAAGACAATCCATCTTGATAACGCTGGTTTATATCCAAGTTGGTTTGGCATTAAATTCCTGTACTAAATAGCTAAACCATTGTTTATGAGAACAAAGCTTCATGTGCTAGTCTGAGATATGATATATTGTATACAACATCACTTGTATGCTTCAGACCAATAAATTATGATAAATTCTCCCCCCACAATTGGTTCAGGGTTAGAAACCATATATTTCCATCTAATAGTTTTTTTATGTGTGGTATATGATTAATTAATCTACCGCACAAAGATGGATTCCCCCAAAGAAGATGGGATATATGTTAGTTTTTCTAGCATAAGGGGGAGAGAATAAGCAGCTGAGCAATATGTTATGAATTATCATTAGTATGATCCTCATTCAAAAGATGATTCAACTCAAATGCTAAAGCATTTGCTGACCCAAAATTAATTTCTAATTTCATTTATGAAATTGCTCCTATTAAATTCATGTCCCTGAAGGACAGAGTCTACAGTATGCATGAAGCGTGGTAGACTAATCGGTTCCAAACACAATAACCATTGAAAAAAAAAAGAAAGGAAAAAATGATCAATGATCAACGATCATTATACGGAGGCAATGTGCTCTTGAAGAGCCTACGACATAACACTTCATGAAACCTCATGAGAGGTTTAGGTACCTAAAAATAATGAAAGTGATGAGATCTCAATAAGTTATGTCATATTGCAAACCGATACAAATGATATATTGTCGACGATATCTTTGGTACAATATAGCGCAATATTGTAAAAGATTGTGAGGATCTGAATTATACGTATATAAAGCATGCTAACGTAGACATTATTACCAAGTGAAATGATGCATTTTGGTAAGCTTCAAGCTTATTGGACCTGCAGTCCAGACAACAAAAAATTTCACTCATTGAGATATTAATGCATTGTCACTTGACAAAATTTATATGAAAATTCTTAAAGAATTTTAAATGCCTGAAGCATATACAAGATCTAGAAGTTTGCTCATTATTCATATATGAATTAAATCAAGCAAGGTAAATGCGATTTAATCACCTTAATGAATATTTAATGACTAAGGGTCTATTTATCCTTACGTCTTTGTGGAAATCAAAATCTGTCATATTGTTGGTGCAAGTTGAGGACTTGAATATTATTGAAACTCTTGAAGAGTTCTACAAAGCAGTATATTATTTGTTGAAAGAAGTTGAATTGAGAAACTTGCAGAATTCTTTGGTCCTGAAGTGCCATATCTTTATCCAATTGATGCATTTATATATTTTGCTATGAATATGAGGGATTATTGCCATATGATGTTATTCTACATGACAGTCAAATCATATAAAGATAACAATCGTTTATAAAGAAAGTCAGGAATGCACTTGGAGTGATTTCAACAATATTATATCTTTGATGCAACTCTATCCAAAAAATCAGAAGATGCAACAACATACATAGTCCAACTAAAGAGTGGATTCATAAAAGGACAAAGCTCACTTCACCAAAGTTGTTCTTCACAAAACGAGCTTCAAAAGAATGGTGATACCAAGGTGCAACAAATTGTTCGAGTGATAATATGGTGATTTATTCACCAAGTCTCTACTTGCTAACTCTCGAGTGAAGATGTGAAGATTCAAGTTTTTGGATTGAAGTTCTCATCGGGGGGAGTTAATACACGTTGTACTCTTTTTTTTTTTCCTTTCAACCAAATAGGTTTTTGTCCCATTGAGTTTTTTTTTCCTTGTAAAATATTATTTAATTATGGATGCCTATCTTTAGGAGAAACTTTAGGGTTGTGACTTTGGCACCAAGTTAACTTTCTCTATAAATAGAAACGTTCTCTTCATTGTATATAATCCCTCAAGAGAATGTGTACTCTTTTGTTCCTTCCCACTAGATTTTTAATGAGGCCCATTATTAGAATGTTTTTTTTTCCTTCACTAGATTTTTTCCCAAGGTTTTAAAGGTTTTAACGAGCACATTATCTACCAAATAGACATCCAAGGGAGAGTGTTATAAATATTATTTAATTATGGATGCCTATCTTTAGGAGAAACTTTAGGGTTTGTGACTTTGGCACCAAGTTAACTTTCTCCTATAAATAGAGACGTTCTCTTCATTGTATATAATCCCTCAAGAGAAATAAAGAATTCTCCTCTCTTCTTCAAGTTTTTGGATTGAAGTTCTCATCAGGCGGAGTTAATACGCATTGTACTCTTTTTCCCTTTCAAGGTTTTTGTCCCACTGGGTTTTTCCTTGTAAGGTTTTTAATGAGGCAACCAAATAGCGTATTATTAGAAATGTGTACTTTTTTTCCTTCACTAGATTTTTTCCCATTGGGTTTTTTCTAGTAAGGTTTTAACGAGGCACATTATCTACCAAATAGACATCCAAGGGGGAGTGTTATAAATATTATTTAATTATGGATGCCTATCTTTAGGAGAAACTTTAGGGTTTGTGACTTTGGCACCAAGTTAACTTTCTCCTATAAATAGAGACGTTCTCTTCATTGTATGTAATCCCTCAAGAGAAATAAAGAATTCTCCTCTCTTCTTTCTTTCTCTGCAATGTTCTTCTTCTAGTTTTATTTATTTTATAACAGATTAATTGATTTTGGCTTCATCGTGAATGTCACACTACTTATTTATTCCTAATAGATAAGCGTAATTTTAAATTTAGTTTTTTTTTTTTTTTTAACTGTGAGACGTCTCAAAATGTTTTGATATTGTTCTCTCTCAAAATGTTATTTTCTCTCTAGCTATTATCTTAAAATCTTAAACTTTTTACATAATTATATTGAACGAACGGAATAAAATGTTCACATTCAGAAGATGAAAGTAACAGACACGAGGATGCTCAGATGAATATGTGTGCATACTAGGAGAGATATGATTAAGAACGAAGTTATACGGAACAAGGTGGAAGTGGCCTCCGTGGCAGACAAGATGTGGGAAGCGTGACTAAGATGGTTCGGACATGTGAAGATGAGGTGCGAGGATGCACCAATGAGGAGGTGTGAGAGGTTGGCTATAGCAGGATTTAGGAGAGGTATACGTAGGTCGAAGAAAAACTGGGGAGGTAATAGACATGACCATGACATAACTTCAGTTGACTGAGGACATGACGCATGAGGTCGAGGATTAGGCCCGTTAGGATAGAAGGTTAGTAGGTAACTGAGTGTTGTCATACTTAATAGTATGATTTAGGTATCGCATAGTTTCTTTGTGTATGGATATCTTTTATTGCACTTGCTTTAATTTGTACATTGCTATTTTGTTGTCTCTCTTTTTTTTTTTTTTTCCCTACATTGTTTCATCGGTTATATTTCTTTTGAGCGGAGGGCCTATCAGAAATAATCTCTCTACACCCTAAAGGTTTGCGTACGTTCTATCCTTCTCAGATTCCACTTATGGAATTACACCGGATATGTCGTCATTGTTGATGTTTGAACGGAATAAAATATATATTTTCTCTCTGGACCTACATTTCAATTGTAAAAATACAATATGCTTAGTCATTCTTTATAGAAGCAAGTTTAATGCCTTCTTATCTCAAAAAAACGTTATACATTTCAGACGTTATTCACCAGACCTTTCAAATACCACATTATTAGTCCAAGTGTCAAACATAAAATGACCGATTCTATCCTCCTTCTCATATAAAAAACCCAGCCTTTCTTCTTTCATCAAACAACAATTACTTGCTTTAATTTAGTGATAACTCAATTTCTCAACTTCTCTTATTACTACTAAGTCTTTCAAATTCAAACAAAAATGTCTTGCAACGGAGGAAACTGTGGTTGTGGTTCTGGCTGCAGTTGCGGCAATGGTGGAGGGTAAGCCATAAACAATATTTATGTTAGTATTTAGAGTTCATGGTAAAATACATAACTATTGCTTTTTTGTGAGTTTCACTTCCATTTTTCTACCTGAATTATCACCATCTATCCATTTTCCATGCTGAACTATCACCATCTATGTTTTAAAACACACATAGTTGAGTAAATGGTGAGAGTTCAGATAGAAAAAACGGAACAATCGATAGTTGGCTTAATCAGTTTCGAGTTGTGATTAATACATAAATGGTCATAGTTCATATATGAAAAGGGAATAATTGATAGTTGGGGGTGTGAAACTTGTTAAAAAAAAAAAAAAAATCAAGTGTGTTTTGACCATTAACTCTAGTATTTATAAATACTAAATCATTCTGTATTTGCAAATATTAGTTTGACTATCAGTATTAGTTGTAAATATACTTAAGTTCGGTATCTTATAATACAAGATAACTTGTTTGAAGAGTATTTCAAATGAAATAATTTTTGTCACAAATATTTACTTCTTTTTAAAAAATTAAATTCATTTCCAAACACAACTTTAAACTTTCAATTTTTCTGTTTAACTTCCATGTCAAACATTTTTTTTTTCAATTTAAATATTTTAATTACTGGATGCAGTGCATAATATCACTACACGCAATAGTTATTTGAGAGTACATAGAAGTTTAAGGAGTATCAAATATATCTTCTATATTTACTGTATTTAATTCTCCCTCGTTTTTATTTATGTAAAGGTGCGGCATGTATCCTGATTTGGAGAAGTCCACCACCCTTACCATCATCGAGGGCGTTGCGCCTATGAAGAAGTAAGTGAAAATGTATAAAAATATTTGGTGTTACTTTCTAGGTTATTAGTTCTACTTTTTACGAACAATTATCTATAGTTATCTTTCAATTGATTTGGTAGTGTAAGAATTCTTTAACACTATTAGTGATATAAGTTAAACTCATAATAATGACTTGTAAATCTTTACGATAATTATTACTCCCTCCGTCTCAATTTATGTCAGGGTGTTTGAGTTTTGACTGGACACAAAGTTTAAGAAAGAAAGGGAATTTTGAAACATATGGTCTAAAATAAGTCATATATATATATATTTGTGGGAATTGTGGCTATAAATCATCTCGTTAAGGGTAAATTGATACTTCAAAGTAAAATTCTTAATCCCTCCGTTCCAATTAATGTGACACATTTTACTTTTTAGTCCGTCCCAAAAAGAATGTCAACTCCTATAATTAGGAATAATAACTTAACTTTAAAATTTCTCTTTTATACTTAATGAAATGATTTATAGTCACTCAAATGTCTAAGATATGTTTTAGACCACAAATTTCAAAGTCTTTTCTTTCTTTCTTAAACTTTATGCATAATCAAACGGTGTCACATAAATTGAGACGGAGAGGATACTAAACATATAGAAATGTTTCATTCTTTTTGGGACGGAAGGAATACTATTTAATAAGCTGATAAAAATAGCATAAAAGATCTTTACACTATCGGTATATGAACTTAAATCCTTCTTTTATTTTGGCTTAGTCAAGTAAGTAAGTTTTCCAAGAGATCTATTGGTGATTAATGATTCTATATGACTGAATTTGCAGCAAAGCAATAGTTGAGGGATCAGTCGAGAAAGCAACAGAAGGAGGGCATGGCTGCAAGTGTGGATCAAGCTGCCAGTGTGACCCTTGCAACTGTTGAAGTTCTACTATAGTGCTTCCACTATGAACATGAAAAAATAAATTGTGTTCCTGTATTTTAAGTGTGTTATGTAATATTGTGTAATAAAAGCTTTTGTATAATAATTTGAATGACTACAGCCATGTAATAGTGGGATGTTACTTTACTCTCATGGCTTTTCTGTTTGGTTGTTTAATTTATGTTTGTTTGAAGGAGGCTGCTTATCATAGCTGTAACACAAACCTTATTAATGTGCAATATATAAGTTGTCGCCTCCTTTCATTGTGTCTTAAATCCCTCTGTTTTGTTCCTTTTTTAAAGTATTGTACTTGATGCCGGTGAATTTAGGATTTAGAGTCGGTGGATCATAATAAGCTTGATTTATTGTATGTGTATATATTATTTTTCTTAATATAGTTTGAATCGAAAAGCAGTAGGCTCGGTTGATGTTAAAGTCAAATTGACAATTATTTTTATTGGATAACTTAAAATCAATAAGAGGTAGCTTTTATAGCAAACGTGGATTTGTAACATATTCTCTCCATTCACTTTTACTTATTAACTATACTAAAAATAAATTTTTACTTTTACTTGTCCACTTTAGCATATTAAGAAAAAGATAATCTTTTTTCTTGTTTTACACTTAACATTAATTACTCATTTCCAAATCATTTTTCAAGACTTTTGAGACTATACATCAATTAATATGAGTATTATGATAAAATATATACTTCACTTATTAATGTTTAAGGGATGTGCAAAGTTAAAGTGGACAAGTAAAACTGAAAGGAGGGAGTACAAAGTATGGTAAATTATCCATTACAACAAGTAATATATATATATATATATATATATATATATATATATATATATATATATATATATATATTAGGCATAGATAAGGTAATGTGGCACTTATCTATGGTCACCATTCATATTTATCTTTTTTCTCATTTTTTTGACATTTTTCCTACTTTTTCCTATTTATATGATATATTAAAATAGGAAATTCATTTCTTATAATAATTACATTCTCTTAATTACTCATCTTTAATTTTTTTTTTCCAGCTTACAAAGCCCAAAACTCACTGCCATTACTTTTGCAATTAGTGATAGTCACTGCTACTAGTAATTTTGCAATTGGTGATCATTTATGCACTAAAATAAAACTACATAAAACGTTGAAATATGATCTAAGAATATGGGCACAATCAAAAACACTAAGAATGTCCCTGGCTTTTCTTTCTGTAGAGGTAATTTTCAGTTCATTGTTTGAATTTTAACTTGCACAATCTTGAGGTTTTGCATATTTTCTAGGAGGTTTTTGTTTTTCTTGTGATGTCTAATAATGGTTGTTAAAATAATTTATTCATGTAATCTGTTCAAATGGGCTGGAGAATAACAAAATTATTGCTTATACTTTGGCTAATCTTAAAAAATTTAACTTCGTAAAATCGGCTTCTCTCATTTCTATCTTCGCCTAAATGGGTGAAAGGATGCAACAACCACAATTCACATCAGCAATTACGTTCAGGTTCATTTTCTACGTCATAATGCTCATATGTATATTTTTCTAGCATATTATACATTGAATTAACTTGTTTTACTAACCATGAGAGGTTAATTTGATATCAACTAAAATGTGGTTTTGCTTTTCTGTTTTTGTTTATCGTCATTGATTGTGATTTGGATCCGACTACAATTTTCGTTTGTAAGTATTTTTTTGCCAGCTTGATTAGGTCCCGAAAATGTATTTCAATATTTTTTTATACCTCTTGGTGTTCTTTAAATTATTCTATGGATTATCGTCTCTTTCTTTTTCCCTTTCTCCTATAATTGTTTAGTATATGTTAATACTATTGTAATGTGCAGTTGTTTATATCGATGGGTTGGTTGTTTTCAAAGTCCTATCAGTTTATCCTTTAATTAATTCATGTATTTTCATATCCTCCTTTGTTAGGTATACATTATACTGGACTGATCCGAGAAGTGTCGAAAAAGAAAAGAAAATCATATTTCGGGGACATGATTCATTAGTTTCTTTTTAATTTTATTTCCTTGAAGTATTGCATATATATATATTGGGCAGATAGAGTGAAAGAAGGAAGGATCTTCACTGAGATTAAAACCCTATTGAGGCAGGTGAAATTGTAAGTTGGAGAGGTACAAATTCACTATTCCTCTCTTTCTGTCTTCCTCATCAATTGCAAAGTGCATAGGCCCATAGGGTAAACTGCCAAAAAATTTATGGTCACCTTAATAAGAGGGTGTTTGGGATGAATTATTTTAAGTTGTTTTTGTTTTTTTTTTTTTGTTTTTTTTGGCTATTAAGCTTTTTTTCTAAGTACTTTTTATGGTGCTAATTTTTTCTTTTTGCAATTAGCTTGTTTCAAGGATTTATTCATTAATTTTAAGGTTCAAATTCGAAATCTTTAATTTATTTTGAAAGAACTATCTCATCGCATACTTCAATAATGATTTTTGCTTATAAAGTATGAATATATAACATATGTGGTTAACTTAAAGTCACCTTTGTTATTTTTTGTCTTATACCAAACTACCATTATATATCTGTGGTTCTTTCTTCTTTTGTTGGTTTTATATATTTCGAAACAATTATTGCATGAAGAAAAAGAAAGAAATATACATATTCTCTTCATGCCCTTTTATTTTTTAAAATATATTTAACGTTGTTGATTGTTGTAACTCTAGAGTTATTTGTGGACAATCACATGCATAACTTAATGAGGAGTATATACTACTTTTGAAAAAATTGAGTAAGCTTAATTTAAGAGAAATAAATAAATAATTATTTTCACTTCAATTTGTTAGTTCATATACACACACAATAAACTCATTAAATTTTATAGACATTTGAATATCCAATTATTTAGCGATTTTTAAAATGGTTGGAGGATTTGAGATGTGGATAATTATCACTTTCTTATACTTTTATTCTCACACCTTCTAAGAGCATACACAATTTTAATGTTGATGCAAGATTTTTTGATTTTTTTTTTTTGTTTTTTTGGTTTTACAAACTCTCTCCCCACCAAAATCATTTAGTAAAGAACAAAAAAGAGAAAATGTTAACATTGAAATTACGATAAAATTTGTAGATACTATCTTCATTTTTAGAGGCTCTATTCTTTTCAAAGAAGAATTAATTTAGGTTTATTGCAACATCAATTTTAGTATTCTTTCAAGTAAAAAGTTTCATGTAAAAAAAAAAAAACAGAAATGCAAATAAAATACATATTTGTTAACATAATCTAATTAAGACAAATTTTTTCTTATATAACCGCACGACACGCGGATTTATTTAGTAGTTACATTAATAATGAAAAAAGCTTTTAGTGTAGTTTGAAAGCTAAACTCATCGCAATTTAACCCTTATTATAATTCTGAAAATTTAATGTTTCATCACCGTTTTGTATACTTTTTATTTACTTCTTTATACTTCATTTTTCTTTCAAAGGTATAAATCATTATTCTATTTAGTAAAATAAGGTGGCAAACAATTATCAAATAATTAGTGGTCAATTTTTTTTTGGGTTTAATCGTCTGACATTCCAAACTTATTGCCAAACTAATCTGAATTCACGCCGCGTGAAATTCATAAAAACTAAACGCTCTCTATCAGAGATTTCTTCATTCTAAGGAACTCAAACCCGAGACCACCCTTTCGGTCAATTATCGCAGAAGATCTGAGGTGAGCAATGACGCAGGATATCCATCAAATGACGAGACGGACTAGGTAGTAGAAGCTAATTCTTATGGAGATAAATATTGAACAAAGCTAGTCTTTTTCTTTACAGCATAAATAAAAAATAAACAATCGAATAAAACAAATAAGAGTTTGAATTTCGTAACACAAGTTTAAATTAAAGCAACTCGCGAATTTAATTTCTAAAGTTGTTGTTCGGGTTTTTTCCTAAGCAAGGACGGACCAAAACAAACATCGTCATCGTCATTGTCATCACCAGCCCTTGATAGGCTGATAGCAATTTCTTAGCCTTGAAGGAAAATATTTTTCTAGTACATCATTTTCGGATATACGACTAGGTATAAAGTGACTTATTGTACGATGTGTAAAATATTGTATGACAATAATGTTTTGTTGATATCTTTTTCTTTTATATATATATTTTTATAATTAAAACAATATATAAGAGCTGATTTTCAGTTTCCAAATCCAAATATATGCTCTTCTTGGAATGACACGACAATCTTACCAGCTTCCTTGTGATATTTGACCATTAATTTTATTATTCCCAAGCCTGTATATCGGGGACTTAAAATCTATGATGAAATTTCTTTCTTTTCAATAGCTCTTTTAGAATCCTAAAGACCTAAACTTTGTATTGTGTCACATAACGTCACATAATAATATGAGAGAAACGAGTGGAGTAAGACATAAGTTTCTCTCTGGACCGACATACTTAAAATGTAAAAATATATGCTTAGTCAATCTTTAGAGAAGCAAGCTTAATGCCTTCTTATCTAAAAACATTATACATTTCAGACGTTATTCACTAGACCATACAAATATCACATTATTCGTCCACGTGTCAAACATAAAAATGACCAATTCTCTCTTCCTTCTCCTATAAAAAGCCTAGTATTTCTTCTTTCATCAAGACAAATATCACTTGCTTTAATTTACTAATCACTCAATTTCTCAACTTCTCGTATTACTACTAAGTCTTTCAAATTCAAACAAAAATGTCTTGCAACGGAGGAAACTGTGGTTGTGGTTCTGGCTGCAGTTGCGGCAATGGTGGAGGGTAAGCCATAGATAATATTTATGTTAGTATTTAGAGTAAATGATCAAAACACATAACTATTATCTTTTTGTGAGTTTCACTTCCCTTTTCTACCTGAACTATCACAAGCTATCCATTTCCTACATGAACTATCACCATATATGTATTATAAAACACATCTAATTGAGTGGATGGTGATAGTTCAGTTAGAAAAAGGGAACGGCTGATAATTTGGGTATGAAACTTGTAAAAAAAAAAAAAAAATTCAAGTGTGTTTTGACCATTAACTCTAGTATTTATAAACACTAAAGCGTTCTGTATTTGCAAATATTAGTTTGGCTATCAGTATTAGTTGTAAATACACTAAAGTTCGGTATCTTGTAATACAGGTGAAGTATTGGATAACTTATTTGAATAGTATTTCAAATGAAATAATAATTTTTCATCACAAATATTTACTTCTTTTTTTAAAAAAAAAAAAAAAAACTCATTTCTAAACACAACTTTAAACTTTCAAATTGTTAGTTTAACTTCCATGTCAAACATATTTTTTTCAATTTCAACTAATTTAATTACAGGATGCAGTGCATAATATCACTACATAACCCAATAGTTATTTGAGAGTACATAAAAATTAAGCGAATATCAAATGTACCCTTCATATTTACTCTGTATTTAATACTCTCTCCATTTCAATTTACTTGAAGGTGCTGCATGTACCCTGATTTGGAGAAGTCCACTACCTTTACCATCATCGAGGGAGTTGCGCCTATGAAGAAGTAAGTGAAATTGCATAAAAGTATTTAGCGTTACATTTTAGGTTACTAGTTCCACTTTTTATGAATAATTATCTATAGTTATCTTTCAATTGATTTGATAGTGTCAAAATTCATTTTACACTGTCTGCCATATAAGTAAAACTCATAGAAGTTACTTGTGAATCTTTACGATAACTACTATCTCTCCGTCTCAATTTATGTGATGGTGTTTGACTGGATACAAAGTTCGAAAAAGAAAGAAACACTTTTAAAACTTATAGTCTAAAATACGTCTTTTACTTTGTGGCTATAGATAATCTCACTAAGAGTAAAACTGATACTTCAAAGTTAAATTGTTACTACTACTAAGTATCACTACAAGAAATTAGGCTTACGACGACATTTTATAAATGTCATATTAAGTGCCATAAGTGTCGCAAAATCACTTAGCGACATTTATTTTACATTTAGTACAAATGTCGTAAATTTGAGGGTCGGGAATTTTTCGACATTTATATTAATGTCGGTACATAATTTATGACATTTATTTACAACTTTTTAAAAATGTCACAACAAAATTTCCAACATTTAGATTAATGTCGGCAAAATAATTAGCGACATTTATTTGCAACTTTTTATTAAATGTCACCGATTTTGAAATTAATTTAATTGCGACATATAACGAAATGTCATCAAATCATACCATCCTTACTACGCATACATAGAAATGTCGGAAAATCATCTCTAGTCAATAGCCTCATTTTTCTTTTTATATATTTGGAAAAATCTAATCTAATGCCACGATGAATCACGGGATTCCGTACACAAGTTATACCTTACAATAGAACTTTGAATTAAACAAAGAGTCACTTCGACAAACTTTTGAAAAATCTCGTTAACACCATTAAATATATGGTTCCCGAAGAATACAAAATTTTCTCCTAAAACCTTTGGAATGCTATAAATAAAATCTAATATTGTGGTGACCACAAAAACACCAATTCATTGATTGTCACTTGTTGAGGCTTCATACAAAGCAGCATCTTGAATCTCTATGACAACATGCATCCTCTTCAAAAGACTTCTCTTCTTGACTCTAACTTTTGCATATCGACTTCTGATGAAGATGAGAAAGAGATCTCTGACAGCAAACCAAAGATAAAGGAAATATTAGAAGTTGGAAAAATATGGTTTAAACAATATAGAAGGCAACTTTTATAGAAGACAAAAGATCGTGAAATAAGAGTATTGCTACATTCACGGTACAGTTAAAAAAGTAAAATACAGATCTCAAAATTCAGTGTCAATCCTAAAGCCCACACCACAGAGGATTACCTTCACATCCACAAAAATATGATCCAATGCAACAATCATATTATACAATTAATCTCTTTCGGGACTCCACTTCATAAAACCTACAAAAGAAAAAATAAATCAAGAAAAGTAAATGACAAATAAAATTCAAGCAGAGAGAGAGAGAGAGAGAGAGAGAGAGAGAGAGAGAGAGAAATGGATGCTCCAGAAAATCTTTGACGTAAAGGGAATTGGGGGAAGGGAAAAGGTTAGGGTTCCAATTTTTATTCGTGGGAGTAGTATTTGATTAAGTTTAAAATTATTGGGGGGAAGATTTAGTCTTTGGGGATTTTTTAATTTTTTGGGGGGAAAGTCTGGTTCCAAATGAAAAAGAGTATTAAAGTACATAGAA
Source organism: Lycium ferocissimum (assembly GCF_029784015.1). Lineage (NCBI taxonomy): Eukaryota > Viridiplantae > Streptophyta > Magnoliopsida > Solanales > Solanaceae > Lycium > Lycium ferocissimum. Next base: position 64,903,074 of record NC_081344.1, read on the forward strand.
CCAAAATAAAAAAAAATAAAAAAAATACTGCTCCTATTTCTATAACTACTATAATTTCATAAGCTTTTTTTATTAGTAGTAGCAAATAGTATTCCTTGTAAAATCAATTACTTTAATAAGAGCTTAAATAAAGTTCAAATGCATATAAATAAAATAAATATGACTATTGATCTGACATCTCATCTAAATGTTGTTTTATAGTACATACAAATACAAAATAAATAATATAAAATGATGAAATTTCTAAAGAAAAACATATACTTTAAATAACAAAAAGAAACAAAAATATAATCATAGTTCGAAATAATCTCTCTTGATTGGCTAAAATAGACTAGTAAAATAAATATTATTCTTAAAATACTAGACTAGTAAAAAGGGACGGAGGGGGGTCATTTATAATTAAGGGTTTTTTTTGTCGGCAAATATGCTAGAAAAAACATACTTCTTAACTATAAAAAATATGAAGACAATTTACATGAAGAATGGTGAAAAATAACATCAATGTTTAAGAACAACAAAATATTTCGAGAATAAGAAATTTGTATATTTATGTTAATTATCGAAAGAACAAGCTTGTGAAACCACTCCTCGATAATAAACTAACAATGAGAGATGATAGTTAGGCAAGTGCATGACACTAGACACCCCAGTATAAGTGCATAATAGATTGATATGAACATTATGACACGAATTGTCCCGTAGTAAAATCAATTGTCGTCGATGCCTTTTTCTCGGTTCTTTCCTCCATTACCAGAGTTCGAAGAAGAAAAAAATAAGAGTGCCCTATCAAGAATGTTGTAAAAATTCATAATGAAGCTGGCCACAACAATAATGAAAAGATCAATAGTGGATAAAAAAGCCAAGTCATATTCTGGTAATTAATATTCTTTAAATATTATCCGCAATGACACCTATTCTAATACTACTAGTTAAATACTTTTTAAAAAGTCATATGTGCAACGGTTTTCTTTAATTGGTAGAAATATTCAATAGCTCTATTATTATAATTGTATAATTTAATTTTAACTAATTTACACAAATAATTTAGTCACGTGTGGGACTGCAATAAGGATGTGTTGTTGTTGTTTGTAATTTAGCCATATTTTTAGATCCAAACTCAATATTCGCTATATATATATATATATATATATATATATATATATATAAAATTACTAATTTATGCATCCACTAATTCTTTTCCTAGAGTTAAATATAAAGAGTGATGACATAATTTAAAAAGATTTAGATTTCCAACATTAGGTGTAAAAGTCGGTAATTAGCGACTAATAGTATGACATTTGAAATAAATGTCATAATATTTTCGACATTTGTATCAAATGTCGTTATTTTAACGACATTTTACGCCAAAAATCATTGTTTAGCGATATTTTACGCCAAATGTCATTATTTTAGTGACATTTTTCGTCAAATGTCGCTATATTATATTTACATTTTACATCACATGTCATTATTTTTACGACATTTTTCATAAATGTCGAGAAATTCCTTTTTCCCCGACATTTATTTCAAATGTCACTAAATAAATGTCGTCGTATCTCCACTTTCTTGTAGTGTATAGACAGGTCTCATTCATTTTTAGACAGTCTGAAAAAGAAAGAATGTTACATTAATATGGACAAACGGAGTACTGTCCAACACTATTTAAAAAGATGACAAAAATGGCGAAAAATTGAACTTGCAGCCAGATGTTAAACTACACTGATATAGTATAAAAGATCGTTACACTTTCAGTATATGAACTTAAATCCTTCATTTACTTTGGATTAGTCAAATGAGTGGTTTTTCAAGAGATCTATTGGTGATTAATGATTCTAAATGACTAAATTTGCAGCAAGGCAATGCTTGAGGGATCAGTTGAGAAAGCAACAGAAGGAGCGCATGGTTGCAAGTGTGGATCAAGCTGCCAATGTGATCCTTGCAACTGTTGAAGTTCTACTATAGTGCTGCACTATGAACATGAAAAAATAAATTGTGTTTCTGTATTAATTAAGTGTGTTATGTAATATTGTGTAATTAAAGCTTTTGTCTAATAATTCGAATAAGACTACAGCCATGTAATAGTGTTGAATGTTACTCTCATGGCTTTTCTGTTTGGTTGTTTAATTTGATGTTTGTCTGAAGGAGGCTGCTTATCTAAGCTGTAACACAAAAACCAACCAAAAGAATTCTATAATTAGTTCCGTCAATATCTACAAGTCATAAATGATATTACCAATCTAACAAAATCTTCAGATCGCCAATCAGAATACGTTTTCCTCGAACGATCAATTAATTCAAATAATTAAATACATGGATTTCCAAAATGAAACCTTCTCCCAAGTGAACCAAATGACATCCATTCGACTTCAAATTTTGCAAGTAGGTCAAAATAATTATTACGAAGCTTCTGAAATAGACGACACGCAAAACAGAGCATCGGTTCTCAAAATGACCGATTGGGTCGTTACATCAGCAACCACGACTCAAATTACAAGTCGACTCGAATTATACTAACTCTAGTTGGTTCCCTAGATGATTTAGAGTGTGTCTTCCAACACTTATAATGGTGTTTATATATGCAATATTAGGGCTTAGGGTTAGATAATCTAAGGGAAAATGACATAGGAGACATACATAAGACTCTTTATTACAAAGCATAACGATACTTTTCCTTATTTACAAAATATAACAAATCTTCATCTTTTATACTTTTCTTTTAAAAAAAAAAAAAATTAGTTGATTTTTTTTTTTAATTTTTTAGTTGTTTCCTAAAATTATTTTCACTCAAGGCTTAAAGATTCACTCAATTTTTTGTGTATGAAAAATGTATGAATTGTGTAAATGTGAGTGAGATTTTAATACAATTTTCATACACAAAATTGTGAGCGAAATTTTTAAGGCTTGATTATTGTATGAAAGTTGTATACAATGTTGTTGTAGTTGTATTAAACAAAATTGTAATTAAAGGTTTCTTATTAATCACCAAAGTGCAGAATTACAAACTAGTAGCAGCTATACAGAGCATGCTAACATCTCAGTACACATCACAAAGGCAAACTAGAAACTAAAAAGCGTGAAGTACATTGTATATTCTCGGATTAGCTCTAACACAGGCAACATACACAGTCTCCTTTGCTATAGTTTTCAAGTTCTACTATGTTTCTCAAATATTCTTTTCATTTCTCTCAATCCAGATGGCATATGTGACTTCAATGCAAACCATTTTGAAGACTTGTGCTTTGGGACTTACCCTTAGAGTTGAAGCTGATCCACTGTTGGTGTTGTTCCCAGTTGCTAGGAGTATTGTCAAGAACCAAATTACGAATCGTGCGGGCACCTACTCCATCCCACTTGGTAGGCGAACCCTTCCCTTTATTTAATCATTTTTAGTTATCACATGCAGATATGAAGTAATTAAGGCAATATCAATATCATAGATAATTACTGAGTACGGAAATACAAGTGACACCCCAAGGATCTGGTCTATATCAGTACAAGAGCTACTACAGAATACACAAGTCTAAATCAATAAGTACAAATGTTTGAATATTCTCATACAAGACTCATAACATGATAAGAAATATTGTCCGAAAAGTAAAAAACAGATACAATGAGGAATGGAAACACGGGCTGCAGATCTGGCAGTGGTTCACCCTAAGTCTCCAATGGAACTGCCTCGAGGACCACTTACGATGGCCTGGCGTGGATCCTGTCTCAAACCCTACACCCCGAAAAGGAGTGTAGAAAGGTAGCATCAGTACAAACAACACGTAGTGAGTAAGCATCATAGGCCGACTAAGATTAGTTCAAGCATATAAGCGCGTAAAATCAACAAGACAAACGACAGACACATAATAATCACTCACCAAGTAATATCACCAACCGAATCATAGCCTAAAGTGAAGCTTCTAAACCATCAGTCTTTCAAGTCTCAATAACTCTCGAACTAACACAATACCATCACAACAAAATCAATAGATCGTAACATATGCAATGTAATGAATGTATGTGATGGAAATGGAATGAGATGCAGTGGCCAATGCAAGTAACTTGTACACACATACTAAAGGCATTGTTCGCACTATAATCATGACCCGCAAGGGACCATGGCGTCCATGTACCACTTGCTCTGGATAACCTCGGATCACGAGCCTATATACCTTCCGTTCCGGAACAGACCTCAGATCACGGATACACATACCATCCGCTCCGGAACAAACCTCCGATCACGGATTCTTATCATACTTTTCTCAAAAGTGCCACATCTTCTTTCAGAGTTGCCATAAGTCTTTCATCAATCATTTCCGAACCACTTCCATCATGTATGAGTGAATGAATGCAAAAATGCTAAATCAATGCAATCAATGCCAATGAATATACTATGGAAGTCACAACACTGTAAGCCATATCAAGACTTATATAAATCAACTCAACCATGGGATGAATCATACAAACCATTTCAATCAACATAAATAGTCTATATCAACCCTTTCCTTCCAAAACACAACAATTACACCTCATGGTTCAATACATAAAGTAACGGCGACAAGCCCACATAATCAGAAGTCAATACCAACCTAAGAGTATATCCAACCCAACATCGTGTCCGAAGAACTAATCATGCTTTTTTCCGTCAATTCTACTACATTTGCATTTCACTAATCAAAGTCTAACTAAAGTAAGTCGTAACCTACCTCGATGCCGAACAAAGCACGAAATAATCCACTTGAGCCTTGCCTTTCTTCTTCGGAGACCCTCGAAATGATTAACGTCTATCAAGTACGAATTCTACGTTAGAATACGAATCTAAGATACATATAATGCCATAGTTTTACCCAAAAATGGACAAAAAATAGCCAAACCCGAGCCACAAGCAAAACTGTAATTTCATTAAAATATCGGGTTCAATATAGTCAAAATAGTACTCTACTAGTCTAGACGAGTCCAATGATACCCATATTGCCATACTTTAATTCGAAATCCAAAACAAACCTAAACAAAGGTAACCCCGAGCTCGCAAGGGCAAAATGGGAATTATTTCAAAATTAGTTTACCCATAGATTAATTAGTGTAGATCCAGAAAACCCACTCAAAATTCCATCATATTGACCTTCAAAATCATGATTTACCATTTTTAAACTTTTGGGTTCAAAACCCCAATTTCTACAATCCAAATACTGATATAAATGATGACCAATGAAAATAAATAGGGTAAAATACTAAAATAAAGGTTAGATACTTACCCTCTCGTTTATAAGAGAACAACGCCGTGAAAATCATCTCAAACGGAGCTCTAGAACTCAAAATATGCTTAAAATACTAAAATGTTCGATCTGTCCATTTAAAACACTGTCCAGGTGATTTTTACTCATCGCCTTCGCGGGACACCATCGCCTTCTCAAAGAGCAATTTCTCTTGTTGATTGGTCAACCCAAAATTCCTTCTTCGCATTCACGGAACTGCCTCGCGTTCCCTAAGAACAAAAGTTCGCACCAGAAACCAGCAACAACAATTTGAAGTAAAATGTCTATATCTCACTCATACGACGATGAAATGCACGATTCTTGTTGCTATAGTTCCAAAATTACTATACAGATCTAACGGTACAATCGAAATACAAAACAAAAGTCGTTTGCTCAATATGGTACCCTTTTTGCTCAAATCGACGTCGAAACCAAAAACAAACACCATACAATCCAAACTCATCTAAAACTCATCGGAATCTAACCAAAATCTGTGGACAAATCCAAAATCATACGAACTTGTTGGAACTTTCAAAACATCGACACGGGGTCATCTTGACCTGATGTTGACCGTGTTCAACTCCAATTCTTTAACTTAACTAGTTTCTCAATCAATGACCCAAATCACACCCGAACCCTTAGGGAACTAAACCTATGACCCCACTAAGTCATAAATCACACTCCGGACCTTATAGAACTATCGAAATTTGATTACGGGCATGTTGACCTAAAAGTCAACTTTTGGTCAACCATTTTTCACTTATTCAACTTAAAAACTTCTAAATTCCTCAAAATCAACCAAGACTCATACGACAAACTCGAGGACCGTTCCACTCATCCCCACAAGTCAAAAACACTCCAACGACGCTGGGGAAAGGGTCAATAGGAGTAAAAGAGTAAAATGCCTAAACAACCAAACGGGTCGTTACAAGTATAATGTTGCATTTGCATCCATTACCCAATTCTTGTCCACACTTTTCTTGCAAAATCACATTGAACAAATAGGTGTTCCCTTGATTCATCATGCAGTTGTATTAATTTTTCAGAAACCTAACATGAACTTTATACACGAAAAATGTGAGTGAAATTCTAAGCCTTGAGTGAGATATATATTTTTCATACACAACTTTTGAGCGAATTTTTTAAGTCTTGATCGAGATATACACATTTGATACATTTTTCATACACTAAATTTTAAGCGAAATTCTAAGCCTTGAGTGAGGTATACATATTTCATACAGTTCTCATACATAAAATTTTGGACTAATTTTTTAAGCCTTGTATACACATTTGATATATTTTTCATACACTAAATTTTGAGCGAACTTTTAAAGCCTTGAGCGAGATATACACATTTCATACACTAAATTTTGAGCGAAAGTCTAAAGCCTTGAGAGAGATATACACATTTCATACACTAAATTTTGGGTGAACTTTTAAAGCCTTGAGCGAGATATACACATTTCATACATTTTTCATCCAATTTTCATACACAAAATTTTGAGCGTTTAAGCATTGAGGGAAAAAAAATAATTGAAATTATTTTTAAAAAACAAATAATAATTTTTTTCAATTTTTTTTTTAAAACTTGTGCGAAAATTTTGTATATGTTTTTTAAGAATTCTATTGCTATGTTCTGTAACTGAAAAGTATCGTTATATTTCGTAAATACTTTTCTTATTTTGTATATATAGATTAATCACTCATTAACTAATGGGTCGTCTTACTTAGCTAGCACCCCTTATTGGTGTATTAGACCCACAAAGTATTTTTACTAAAACTTTAGATAATTTTAAAAAATATATGGAGTATAACTTTTTAAGTGAAAGAAGAATTGTTATGCCCATGCTATAAAGAAACTTCTCTCTATTTTTATTGAGTAAGCTTTGACCGAACGAAGTCGCTAAAGACAAGCATCCATCCTTCCATTTGATCAAAGGCATCCGAGCCGAAGTAATTCAAGGCTATTCCTTTCACACCGCTGGCAAATTCCACCATTTACCCAGATTGAATCTCGTTCAATCGCCACGACTTACTTACTCACGAAGTTCAAAATGAAAGGGGACGACCCCCCTTACAGCCTCAAGAAAAGGAAAGATACGACCTCTTAATAATAGTTCGGCCAGTCAAGTCTTTGTTCTTTTATTCTGAAATATGGGTGAAGTCTATTGTTATGATCTATCCCATTTACCTCAAATTTAAATTTAATGACTTTGATATTAACGAATCATTCAAGCTCCAAAGGTTAGTGAAATAAATAAATTTCTACAAATACATAGAACTTTGAAAGGTTAAACACAAATGAAAAGTCTAAACATGGCATAAAATGAACATCGTAGGACCCACTCCCCTTTTTTATAATTATTTATATATTTATATTTATATAAACTATATATAAGCATGGGTTTGGAGGTGGTTTCGTCGTCCATCTCCAACTCATGTAAAAAAAATATGGGTTTGGAGTTGGTTTCGTCGTCCACCTCCAATTCATGTAAAAAAAAAAAAATGTGGACCCCATATTTTAAAAAATAAGCAATATAAAAAAAATCGTGGACCCCATATTAAAAGATCAAGAAATATCCATGTAATTCTCAAAGTATCCTCCATTAAGTCAATAATGGTGATTAATTTTTCAAAAGTAGTTCTGAATATATTATTATCAAGCTTCATATTTTAAAAGTTACTATTCCAACTGATTACATTTTATAGTTCCATGGGTGATATCTTACCTCACCAACTGTAATTTTATAATCAAATTAATTGAATATTGTTACAACTGATAAAATAAATTACTCGGATGTTTATTGCAGTACTGTTTAATATCATAAAAAGAAACTAAGATGGGTATTACATTCTCAAAAGGCATTTTCCAATGTCTTAAGTTTCTAATATAAGCATGAGTTTGGAGGTGGTTTCGTCGTCCACCTCCAACTCATGTAAAAAAAAAACGTGGACCCCATATTTTAAAAAATCAAGCAATATAAAAAAAAAGTGGGCCCCATATTAAAAGATCAAGTAATATCCATGTAATTCTCAAAGTATCCCCCATTAAGTCAATAATGGTGATTAATTTTTCAAAAGTAGTTCTGAATATATTATTATCAAGCTTCATTTTTTAAAAGTTACTATTACAACTCGATTACATTTTGTAGTTCCATGGGTGAGATTTGTAATTCTATAATCAAATTAATTGAATATTGTTACAACTGATAAAATAAATTACTTGGATGTTTATTGCAGTATTGTTTAATATCATAAAAAGAAACTAAGATGGGTATTACATTCTCAAAAGACATTTTCCAATGTCTTAAGTTTCTAATTATATACGGAGCACCATAATAGCCAAAATAATTTATTAGTACATACTTATGATAGGTTAAGTAAAAACAAAAAAGGATAGAAATCTTATACCGCATCTATGCCCATGTTATATGACACAATATACATAATCACCATATGTATAAAAAGTTTCACGTTTTAGCTTAGGGGAATGGTAGTTCAAATGACGCTTCCGTATTTAGAAGTAATTAAAAATTCAATAAGTTTTGAAATTCTCGTTCAAATTTGATTAACGCGTAGTTTAAAAGTGTCTATTAGCCTTTTTCTTAAATAAAGTAATATAAACCGAAATAAAGAAATAACATCATGGCACAAATTATTGAACCCGTGGTCCCAAAATTTCTATCTTTACATACGTGACTTTCAAAAAATGTTATAGAATATATCAATTTTTTTTATAATTGCATAAAAATAAAATTATAAATATATGTTGAATAAAATTATAAATATATATGTTGGGCCCTGGCACTGGCTATGGTATCTTGTTGCTATAAAAAATTCTTTGTGCGTATGCTACAAAGAAACTTCTGCCTAGTTTTATAAAGTAAAGCTTTGAAGATTGTTATGATCTACCCCATTTAACCTCAAATTTTAAATACAAGATTTTGATAATAGGGAATTATTAAGCTCATAGGTTGCGAAATAAATAAATTTCTAAATACATATAAAAGTTTGGAAGGTAAAACGAAAATGGAGAATCTAAACATGGCATAAAAAATGAACATAAAATTTAATCAAATTAATGATAATTTAGATCTTTACATCATCTACTTAATGAACAATATTCTCTCACACATTACTGCACACAATTAGTTTGAGATATAGTCACATTTTCATTGAATTTCACCCTTGTAAAATTACTACAAATCCAGCCATCAAAAGGGGGAAACAAGCAAAAACAAGACAATGGTTACGTCTTCTTCTTCTTCTTCCTTTGGCTCAACACTAGTCTTATGCGTAATTATTGCTTCCTTAATGAAACCAAGTACAAGTAACCCCTTGGCGAAAGTGATCAAATCCAAGAATTCAAGGTTTTGCTTGCAAGTCTTTGGCCTAAATCCTCATAGGAGTCCTTATGAGTTGACACAAGAGGCCATCGACTTAGCATTGGCAAACGCATTCGAGACAACCAAAAAGATTCACGCGTTTCTAGATCAGACAAAAGACCATAACTTAAAAGAGATATATAGGCAATGTTTGGATTATTACCAACATTCCATTGATGCTTTAAGAGGCGCGGAGGAGCACTTTCTGAAGGATGGTCTATACAGTGTCGTGAACGCTGTAGGAAATAGAGCCCAATTAGATGCTTTTCAATGCGAGAATGAGTTTCAAAGAGAAATAGGTTATATTTATTACTCCACTCTTACAAAGGACAACAAGAATTTGGGGATTTTTGGTAGTATTGTTCTGTCTGCTGTAGATCTTCTATATAATTTGACATAAGTAAAAAAGTAGTACATAACAAAAGTCATGTGTTTGAGCAAGAATGCCAATAATGGGAAAACAATTTTTTACATTAGTTTTTTTCATAAATTTCATGGAAAATTATTATTTTTGTTCTTTATCTTTTTGTTTTCTTTATCCATAGTAATTTAAAATTTTTTTTTTAACCATATGAGATAGGGGTGGATGTATAATAAAAGTCACGGGTTCAGAAAATCTATCCAATTGTTTTGGCTCAAACGTTATCCAATTATATATAAACAATATAATTATTTTGGAAAAGATTGTTTCCGCTAATTATGTGACAAGAAATTCCCCTACCTTAGGATTATTAGAGTTACTGACCATTGTTGCCGACTTGCCAGCTATAGCTTCACTCTTAGAGAGGTAAGTAATTGATAAATCATCGATTAGGAGCTAATTTGTTTCAAGTTTACATTTAAGCGACTAACAATTACTTTTAAACACGTACATTAAGTTCACATGCATATAAATCGAGCTAGTTTTCATTTTCATCAAAACTTTGTATTGATATAAAACAAATGGAGAGATGATTGGTGTGTATATATACGCAACGAAAATACATTGTATTATTTTAACGTTATATACTGATTGATAAATAATATTCAATATATTGTTTCAAATTGCGTATGATATATGAGCTAGTATGTCCATGTTGTCATTGAGCCAATCGGATAAATGAAATTTTAAATAAATTTACTATTGCACTCAATACATACCATAGAAAATCTAAAATGTGTATTCTTTTGTAACTAATCATTGTAGTAATCACCTTGTGAAAATATAATTACTACTTGTGAAAATATAATTACTACAAAAACTATCTCATCTTGGTATTGTTATTACTATATGTATTGTGTATGTAAGTATGCATTTCGATACGATAAATAGTATTTCGTTATTTTCTTCTATATCCATACCAAATGTTGAAATCTTAAAAGTTTAAATCAAATAAAACATGTACTGGACCAAATTACACACACCCTTTATGAAATACCTGAATCGAAATTTCAAGCTTTACGATTTCAATTTGATAATTCACTATACACCAAATTACACACACCCTTATGCTCTACTAATCCTACTGGACCAAGTTTGCAAAGCAACTAAACATTTGTCAATTAGGCCAAGTTTATTATCATTCCTTAGTCTTAGTTAGCTAATGCATTTCTGAGTTATATTTTCTCCTTTACGTATCAAACTAAATAGACGAATACCATAAAGCTAAAATTTAAAATATAAAATATAATCATAGCCTCTTAATGACAAAGGCAAACTACGTTGAGTCCCTTCTTTTTCTTCCTTTATGAAGTATATGCTAGTTCGGAGACCAGCAACCACAACTCGAATTAATGGTCGACTCGAGTTCTACTAACTCTAGCCATTGTCTAGACGATTTATAGTGTGTCTTTCAACACCCATAATGGTGTTTCTGTAGACTCTATTAGGACTTAGGGTTAGATTAACTAATAGTCACCTTACTTGACTAGACTCTTTATGTGTGTAGTAGGCCCAAACAATATTTTCACTGACACTTTAAAAATAATTTTTTTAAAATATATAACTTTTTAAGCGATTGAAAAATTGTTTTATGCCCATGCTATAAAGGCAAAAAAATTGCACGGTTTACCCTTTAAATGAATTGGTCTTTAATTTTTGGCCTTCAAATGAATTGATCTTTAATTTTTGCCCTTCAAAATCGAATTTATGCTAAGCAGAGGATAAATTCTTAAAGGGAGCTAACATAACTTGTGGATATTATGATGCGTAACTTATGTCTCTATAGGCATAAGTTCGATTTTGAAGGAAAAAAAAAAAAATTAAAGACCAGCCCATTTGAAGGGAAAAAATTAAAGGCCAGCACAAAATAGGGACAAAAGTGTAAATGACCCCAGTAAACTTCTCTCTAGTTTTATCACGGAGTACGGCTTTTGATAGTAGAGATTCATTCAAGCTCCAAGGTTAGTGAAATAAATAAATTTCTATAAACACATAGAGCTTTGAAAGGTTAAACACAAATGAAAAGTCTAAACATGGCATAAAATGAACCTGTGTTGAACCCCCCTACCCCCCCCCCCCCCTTCCCTTTTTCCTCCTTCTTGTAATTATTTCTGTATTTCATTTAAAATTGCGCTATGCCTATGCTATAAAGAAACTTTTGTCTAGTTTTATAAGGTAAATCTTTGAAGATTGTTATGATCTATCCCATATTACGTCAAATTTTAAATAGAAGATTTTGATAGTTGGGAGTTATTCAAGCTCAAAAGGTTGTGAAATAAATAAATTTCTAACTACACATAAAATGTTCGAAGGTAAAACGAAATGGAGAATCTAAACATGGCATAAAAAATGAGCACATATAGTCATTTTACATCATCTAATTAATGAACAATATTCTACCATACGTATAGTCAAATTGATGATAATTTAGATTTTACGTTATCTACTTAATGAACAATATTCTCTCACACATTACTTCACACAATCATCTTGAGATATAGTCACATTTACATTGAATTGCACCCATAAAATATAACAAATCAAAGGGGGAAAACTAGGAAAAACAAGACAATGGTAACATCTTCTTCTTCTTCTTCTTTGGGTTCAACACTAGTCTTATGCCTAATTGTTTCTTCCTTAATGACACCAAGCACAAGTAACCCCTTATCCCAAGTGTGCATCAAATCCAAGAATCCAAGGTTTTGCTTGCAAGTTTTTGGCCTAAATCCTCATAGGAGTCCTTATGAGTTGACACAAGAGGCCATCGACTTAGCACTGAAAAACGCCTCCGAGACAACAAAAAAGATTCACACCTTTCTCGATCAGACAAAAAATGATAACAAGAAAGTGATATATTATTTATGTTTGAATTATTACCAATCTGCCAATGATGTTTTAAGAGAGGCAGAGGAGTACTATTTGAAGGAAGGTCCATATAGTAACATTAACGCAGCAGGAAAATTAGTCCAGGAAGCTAGTTTTCATTGCGAGAATGAATTTCAAAAAATAGTAGGTTATGTTGATGTCTCTACTCTTACAAAGGACAATGAGAACTTGGGAATTTTTGGTAGTATAATTGTGGCTGCAGCAGACCTTCTATCTAATTCGACATCGGCAAAAAAGTAGTACGTGATAAAAGTCATGTATTAGGGAAAGAATTCCAATAATGGAAAAACGATTTGTTACTTTAGTTTTTCCATAAATTTCATGGAGAATTTTTATTTTCGTCCTATCACTTTTCTTTGATTATCTTTAGTAATGGTCTTTTTTTAATTAACTACTAAGTATAAAGAATTAGAAGAGCGATCTTGGAGAATATTAACTATATAAGTTTATACAATGTATCGCAATTATGTTTATATATACTTAATTCTTATTTCTCTATATTTCTACAATAAAGTTTTTTACGTTTGTATTCCTCATTTACCGTTATAAGTATTATATTTATTACTTGGTATCATTACATTGCCAAGGCTTTAAGTTCTTTTGTTGTTCAATATTTTCTTTACCTTCAACTTTATCTATTATGATTTCAGCTACGTGATTTTATCCATAATATAATTTTTCTAATGACAATTCAAATGATTTTTTTCATCTCATAGTCAAATAATCTTATTCAAATATGTCGACATTATACAAAATAATATTAGAAAATTTCTCCTTTCTACGTTTTTGTCTATTGTCAATGCATTATTAATTACTTAATATTGTTTCATCGACATCTGAACCAAATATGTCGACGTTATACAAAATAATATTAGAAAATTTCTCCTTTCTACGTTTTTGTCTATTGTCATTGCATTATCAATTATTTAATACTGTTTCATCGAATGTGAACCAAATATGTTGACATTATACAAAATAATATTAGAAAATTTCTCCTTTCTACGTTTTTGTCTATTGTCATTGCATTATCAATTTCTTAATACTGTTTCATCGACATGTGAACCAAATATGTTGACATTATACAAAATAATATTAGAAAATTTCTCCTTTCTACATTTTTGTCTATTGTCATTATATTATCAATTACTTAATATTGTTTCATTGACATGTGAATTCATATTAAATTATCTTTTTTATTTCTTTCTATTTAATATAATGTATTAACATAGATTTTCTTACTCTTGAAATATTTTTTTAATAGAAGAGCTAATTTTTTATTATATTACTCAAAAAAATTATAATTTTAAATTTTGCAATAATTTTTATAATAACATTCTTTAAATTTATTAATTATAATATCTAAGTTAATTCAAAGTATACTTGAAATGAATGATAAGCTAAAAAGGTGAGCTAAGGATGGAAATTTCACTGTAGTTCATAAATTCTAAATTGCTATATATTTGCACACAATTATTTAGCTTCTGAAATATATTTTCATTATTTAAAAAAAATTATTTTTTTCCTAAAATTTATCCAAACACCTCAATTTCTAAAAGTAAACACTTTTCTTAATTAAAAAAAAAAACACAGGTTTGATTTCTTCTAAGATTGGCTTATGAGGCTAGATTTACCACGTCCTCAATCTTCTTTTCTATGGGTAACCCATTCATGTTTCTCTCAAAATTAGATTAAGAGAGAAAATATCACCATCATTAAACAACAATAAAAATAAATACAATCAACCAAAAGATCACATAATAGCTTGAAATTGCAACGAAAATTAAGTATTGCTAAAGAACTAAAATGATGGATAGTTATGAAATACGTGTAACATGAAATAAATTACATTCATATAATAATTGTGACTATACGAATCTTATTTAAATATTAAATCAAATAAAAATTAAAACCTTCCATGTCACCATTAACTGATGTCAAAGCTTAAAATTGCAATATTTATTGCACAAAATGGGCGAGTTATTTCAGTCTCCAACATCTCTATATATTTTTCTAATAAAAAATGAAAAATACAGCTTGTCCCAAGAATCATTCGGGCATGTCAATGTGATGATGATTATTATTCAGACTTGGAGCACGATCTTTTAAAAGGAAGACTTCGTCCAAAGTTTTTTTTTTTTTTTTTTAAATATATATTGTCAGGTTTAACTTTTAAATGTAGTGTTTTATGATTTGTGATAAATACGTCTTTTGGTATCATATGCTTTCCCCCAATATCACTATTGCAATTACTTTAAACATGTTAATATAATAAAACTAACATCTTATCATATATCATTGATATGTTTAAATAATTTATAATATTGGCATAAGACATTTATTTACAAAGAGAGGGAGAGATAACAAATTTACCATTTATGCATGACTGCATATAAGAGGAAATAGAAAATGTTAACCATTAAAAGCAACAAAAGAAATCTATATTATATTTCTTTGAAGGTGAAACTACCATAATGAGGTTACCATTGATTTGTTGATTTTGTAAGAAATTTGTTATCATATTTCTTCATTGTCATTGCCATTGCCATCGCCAATTCCTATTTTTCCACCAAGTTTCAAACCATATAAAAAAATAAAAAATAATGCCTTCTATAATTTGTACTACTATGAGATGTTCTAAGATCCGAAAAGCAACTAAGGAAGCTAAATGCTTATAATAAAGCTTCTTTTTCTTTTGGCTAGTATGATCGAAAACTAATTAAGCAATATGACATGCATTGACATAAAAGATTAACAAAGATGATATTGATGACAATTAAGAACATGAAAGTAACTTATGCAACAAAATGGAGAAATAATGCAAATTAGATCATAGAACGTTACATCACAAGATAAAGCCTCAATAAATCATTCATTCAAAAACATAACTAAAACAAAATTCTCCAATCAGCTCACACAAAAAAATTGCATATCTTTATCCTTTTCCATACATTTGTGGCACTATAAACCACAGTGAAAATAAAAAATAATTTGAAATAAATGGAGACTCGTTTAGCCAATATACATATATAATGGTAGATCCTTCTATTAGAAAGGGAAGAGGAAGAAAACATAATTTCGAAAGAAATGGTGATGGCGGGAAGAGTCATTTTAAGGAGAAAACCTAATTTAACTTATGTGCTACCGGAAGGGTATATATAGGAGGATAAGCCTAAAACGAGTCTGTAGCATTTTGCACCCCTAACGTATGTCCTCTTTTGCGATTTGCACCCTATCCTATTTATTTTTATGATTCGCAAACCTCTTTATTTTCTTGCAAAATAATGAAACCAATCATTTTTCAAATTTACACGAGGGCAAAATTGGAAATATAAATAATAAGAAGGAGAATGATCATAATAAACTTAACATCTTCCTCCTCAAGATGATTTCTTCACCACCCAAATCCACAAAAAGGTTAAGTGTGCATCATGAATCCTCCTTCAATTTACTTGCATCAACCATCCTCATAAGTAGCCAGTAACACAAGTCCATCGTAGCTTGCATTTGATGAGACAACATACATATTTGATGTGTGTGTGCCATGTCCATCTCTATCCCTTATGCAACTCATTTTTATGTCAAATTTCCCTCCTTGGAATATATATCATAACACCCCACAAATGTATTTTGCTCCAATTACTCAATAATCTTTTGGAATTACATGCTTAATGATCGAAATTTTTTTTCCGTATATAATTGACCATCATATAGATTCTATTGATTTTAATAGCCATATCTTTGACTTTTCCATTAGTTGGTGTTTTTCAAATAATGAATAAAACTTGATTTGTTCTTTTTTTTGCTTTTCCAAGAAATGAAGTACTATCAATATTCTTTGATTATCTAGAATGGTCTTTTATTAACAATATAGATTATAGTATTGATTTTCATTTGATACAAATAGAATATACTAATTCTTATTTCTTTAACTATGTTCTAAATAACATTTTCTTGTTTCATTCCAAATATTTATTAATCATGCATGCAAGGTGGAATACTTTTTGTTGAAAGAAATTCAACTTCTTTATGAATATTTTATCCAAATTTAATTTTTCTGCCAAATTTCTTTTCTTATTATTTTATTCCAATTTTGCCCTCATACTTTGAAAAATTTCTCTTTCATTATTGTCTATATAATAAAAAGGTTTCAGGGTCGAATCATAAAAATAAATATGTCGACATCAAAATAAAAGAGGACATACATTAGAGGTGCAAAATGCTACGGACTCAGCCTAAAACCACCAAATCTCATTTTAAATTTGAAAAGTAAATCATGATCTCATTTTTTCCAGACAGCTAATAACCTAATTATTAAACGTAACATTTTGTGAGAAAATCATATGGGTCGTCAATTTTCCTGTAATAGCCCAAAAGTAAATCTTTTTTTCCAACATAATATTTTTCTTACTTATATATAAAATAGAAATTTTATACCCATATGAAATATTAATGTAAATCATAACTACATCATTTTTTCCTTACATCTAATAACCTAATTATTTAATGTAGCATTTAGTTAAGAAATCATATAGATAGCCAATTTTAATAGCCCAAAACTAAATTTTTTTCCCGAACATTATTCTTTTCTTACCTTTTAAATGTTGATCACATCATTCTTTCCATACATCTAATAACCTAATTATTAAATGTAACATTTTGTGAGAAAATCATATGGGTCGTCAATTTTCCTGTAATAGCCCAAAAGTAAATCTTTTTTTTTTTCAACATAATTTTTTTCTTACTTATATATAAAATAGAAATTTTATACTCATATGAAATATTAACGTAAATCATAACTACATCATTTTTCCTTCCATCTAATAACCTAATTATTTAATGTAGCATTTAGTTAAGAAATCATATAGATCGCCAATTTTAATAGCCCAAAACTAAATCTTTTTCCCAAACATTATTCTTTTCTTACCTTATATACATAATATACATATTCTTTTGTTAAAAATCTGTCGAATTTTCTATAATTTTTATTTTTGTATTATATGCAATAAACAAATAAATTTTCCCTCCGTTGCATTATCTCTATCCTCCTCTACCTATTATTTCCCCAATTATGATAGTTTATTTAATTTTTCATTTAATGTTTAATTCAAATGAAAGGAAAGAATATATTTTACTTGGTAAATTAGAAAAATTATTACCATATTTTTGGAAGCATTGAACAATCAAGTCTCATCTTAAATTTGAAAAGTAAATCATATTACTTCCTTTTTTCCTTATATCTAATAACCTTATTATTAAATGTAGCATTTAGTGAGATAATCATATCGGTTGTCAACTTTCCTTTAATAGACCAATCCTAAATCTTTTTTGCCGACCCTAATTTTTTTTCTTACTTATATAATAATATAGTTATTTTATTTAAGATCCTATTTTCCTGCTTGGAATTTTTAAAGTCATCAAATCTTTAATATTTGACGTAAATTCATTTATTTTAATTTATATATTAACCTATCCCAAAGGATAAAAAGTCATAAGTCATATTTTATATAGTAACTTATCCGAAAGTATAAATAGTCATCAAATTGTATAATTGATATACGTTATGCAGTATTCTAATAATTTCTATTATGAATTTTCAGTACCGCTTTAAATTTTTTTTTTCTTTTTGAAATTACATCTTGTAATATTATATATTTCCATTTAAAGAATTATTCTTGACTATACATTAGATTCAAGAATATCGATTAATTATATTTCTCCAATCACGTACACCAAATTAGGTGAGTACATTTAATTTCTTTTTAAATTAAAACAAATAGAATTTGTTGCCAAGTGACTTGTTCATATTACGCCACTTGACTTAATATTAAGCTAGACTACCCTCCTTTTATTATAATATAGATATATTATTATTATTATTATTATTATTATTATTATTATTATTATTATTATTATTATTATAAGTAGTAGTAATAGTAGTAGTAGATTATTAAATTAGGTAATATTTTGAACTACAATTAATAACTTCTTTTATAATTAATGCAAATAGAATTTGTTGCCATGTGGCTTGTTCATATTACGCCACTTGACTTAATATTAAGCTAGACTACTCTCTTTTTATATATATATATATATAGATATGAGATCGGGCGGATGTACAATTTGAAGTTACAAGTTCAGTACATCCATCCAATAGTTTTGGCTCAATCCTTATATACATTTTTAGAAATCTATTAAGAATGTAGAGATGATAATTTCAAACTTAGTAGTTCAAGTGATTAGTGGGCTCAGTAATATCCTGAATCCATAAATTATAGTTCAAATCTTGGATCCTCTATTTTATGAGATTACCTATTATAGTTCATTATTTTTGTCACAAACTTGAGAGGCTTAATTTTGGGTAACTTAAACTGTATTTATCCTTGTCAATAGCAATTTGTATCACCTGATGAAAAAAATCGCATTCATAAACAAATAAATTTGCTGTAATTTTCAAGATATTACAGCAACATAGCCGGTGTAACTTTCAAGCTATTGAAAATAATAAAATAGAAAAAGGGTACGTTATGACATGGAGGATATACACCAGATCATTTTACGGTTTGACTGTGCTTTAGCATAAACACCTTATTTATGATAATTTACAAATCAGTATATTTAAGACCAAATCACCAAATTATACTTTTTGATAAAACCCTTATAAATATATTAACTCTAGGCCATATATGTTTACATTTTAAATGTTAAATCAACCAAATATTTTTTTCTCCAAATTACCAATATTAGGCCATTTAAAGAATACTAAAATATAGTTGATTGTTTAAAAATATAAAATTGTAGTATGCATATATACATACAATAAATTATCGAAAATTGTTTCATAAATTAGAAATACATTGAAATACAACGAAATATCTTGAAATATCTTAAGCATTTTATCAAACACTTGGTGAGCATGAAGCTATAATATAGGAGGTGGATATGCGTTTATTATTATTATTATTAAGATTATTATAAAAGTAGAACAAACCAAAACGTCAGTCCTTTTCTTCGAGAGATTAATTTTGAACTATAATTAAAACTTAAAAGTTTCAAAGGAATCCATGTTTATATCCATCAACGTCCTAATATTGCCTCCATAACTAAATCGAGAAGGGTACGAGCTCTCTTTTTTATTATATATATATATACGATGAGATCCATCAATCAAGAAGAGTTCGTTACAAAATTAAATTGACAATATTTGAAGGAATATCACGAATCCATAAAAATAGTTCAAATCTTGGATCGAGAGATTTATCCTTGAAATAAATTTGAGAGGTGAGAGAAAAAAATTTAAAACAAATAAATTTGCTGTAATTTTCAAGGGATACTAGTTCAAAAAGGGTAGTTATTATTCATTACACCATCTTTTAGAAGTAGTTATGACAAGTAAATTTTCCTTTACCTTATATATGATAATTCAGTATAGACCAAATCACCAAATTATACTCACCCTTATGCTCTGGCCAAGTTTACAATGTAACCAAATATTTGCCAATCAGGCCAAGTCTGTAAGGTAATTAAATATATGCCGATTAGGCCAAGTTCAATTTCATTCCTTAGTCCTAGACTTAGGGGTGTTCACGATTTGGACCAATTCAAACCGAAAATCAAATCAAATCGATTAAATAAACCGATATTTACTTGGGTTTGATTTGGTTTTAAATTTTTATAAACCAATAATATGTAGTTTGGTTTTGGTTTTACTAAAAGCAAACCGAAGAAAAAAAATCGAACCGAATATAAATTTTATACATAATTTTTATAATTATATATATTCAATATATTCAATTTGTATGCTTTTTAAGCAAAATTTTATTTATCTAGACTAATGAAATTTATACATTTTTAAAGAAATTCATGAATTCAAATTCATTTATTCAAAGAAAAAAATATGAGATTTATCTAGATTTATTTTTTTGTATTTCTCATAAACTTTATTCACTTAATAAAAACTTATAAATCATAAGACATTTTCTCCATAATCCTAGAAAACTATGAATGCCATAATAAAAGGGCAATAATGAACTATAAGTTGGAAAAGGATAGAAAAATCTCTCCTAATTGTAGGGAGGAAAACATGAAAGAGAGAAATACCGTTAGTTTTCTTAAAAACCGAAAAACCGACCTGAAGCGAACCAAGCTGACTACAACCAAATTGATGGATATGTATTATGTTTGGTTTGGTTTGGTTTTGATAATTTTAGAAACCAACTAGATTGGTTTGGTTTTGATTCTAACCAAAAACCGACCCTTGAACACCCTACTCCTAGTTAGGTAATGCATTTATGAGTTATATTTTCCCCTTAACATATCAAAATAAACGAATATCATAAATTTAAAAAATTATTGACATGTCCTCTTAATGGCAGAGGCAAACTACGTTAAATCCCTTCCTTTCCTTCCTTCAATTTTATTTTTAAAATTATATAATATTTTAAACGAATGGAAAATTATTTATGCTCATGCTATAAAGAAACTTCTCTCTATTTTTATAATTTAAGTTTTGAACTTTGAAGTCTATTGTCATGATTTACTCCATTTTATTCCAACTACAAGATTTTGATTGAAGGAAATTATTCAAGCTCCAAAATTATATTCGGACATTTTACAACAGTTGATAATTATGATGTGAATATTCACAAGCAAAAGGATGAAAATTGTGAAAATACTAGAATTGAATCATGAACTGAGCTTCAAGCTCAGCCATGGAAGATGAACAGTGAGAGAATTCAGTTTTGGAGAGGAAGAGAAAATATCTTGATTATGATTGAATTAGATTGGAAGTTACAAGCATGTGATTATATGTAGAGCTAGCTGCATTGGCCAGCTGCTTACCGGGCAACTAACAATTTGCACTACTAACCTATTCAAACTATAACTAACTTCCTAATCATTGGCCAGATATACAGTCTGATATACATCATGTTTCAACAGTCCTCCTCAAACTAGTAGGTGATAAACATAAAGATCCCCCAACTTGGATAAGAGAAAATGTTGTTGTGCTACTCCTAAGCCTTTGGTCAGCAAATCTGCAAGCTGTAGTTTAGTATTGATGTATGTAGGTTTGAGTCAGCCCTCTCTTGTACTTTTCTTTGACCAAGTGACAATCAATTTTGATATGTTTTGTACGTTCATGGAATATGGGATTAGTAGCTAACTGAATTGCTACTTTTCTATCACAAAAGACCTTGGTTGGGAATGTAACCTCTATCACCAAGTCCTTGAGCAATCCTATCAACCAAACAAATTCTGAAACTACTGAAGCAATTGATCTGTATGCTGCTTCTCCTGAGCTCTTACTCACTATATGCTGGTTCTTTGATTTCCATGAAATCAATCATCCACCCAGGTGCATAGCAAAGCCTGTAACTGATGTTCTTGTATTGGGACAAGAAGCCCAATCTGAGTCATAGAACATCGACATTTCTGTGATTGCACTCCTCCTCAATACAACAGCTAATCCTAATGCTTTTTCATATATCTTACCACCTTTAGAGCAGCATCCCAATATGACTTCTTGGGAAATTGCATGAACTGGATCAACAGTTGAACAACAAAACATATATCTAGTCTAGTTATGGTCAAGTAGATCAACTTGCCAACCAATTTTTGATAGCTTGTTGCATTCTCTAGGATTGGTTCATAAGTTTTTGCTAGTACCGTATCATATTCCATAGATGTTAATTTGACATTTGCCTCTAGTGGGGTTGATAATGGTTTTGAACCACTAAGCCCCAACTTAGTGATCAATTCAAGAGTGTATTTCCTTGGTTAAGTAGTATCCCATGCTTAGATCTCAGCACCTCTATGCCCAAAAAAATACTTTAGAATTCCCAAGTTTTTCACCTTGAATTGACTATTTAAGTGATCGTTTGTCTTAGCAATGAGTTCTACACTGTTACCTGTTATGAGGAGGTCATCTACATAGATTAAGACAACTACCAGATTCCTTTTATCTCTCTTTGTAAACAAGGAATGATCATAAGTACTTTCCAAGTAGCCTACATTCACCACGACAGTGGTTAACTTGATGTTCCAGTGTCTTGATGCTTGTTTTGAGGCCATATAATGAATTGATTAACTTGCTAGAGTCTCCCCTTGCTTATGAAATCCTTGTGGAAGTGCATGTGTACCTCCTCATCAAGATCTCCTTGGAGGAAATCATTGTTAACTTCCATTTGAAACAACTCCCAATCATGAGCTGCTGCAATGCTAATCACTGTTCTAACTATGACCATTTTTGCTACCGGTGAGAGAGATTCATGATAATCCAGCCCTTCAGTTTCATGATAATCCATCCCTTCTCTTTGTGTGTACCCTTTAGCAACCAGTCTTGCCTTGTACTTGTCCACTTCCCCAGTAGCTTTTAACTTGACCTTATACACCCATTTTGAGCCAATAGTTTGCTTTCTTGGTGGAAGAGGAACCAATTCACATATGTGATTTTCCTATAATGCATCCACTTCTTTCTGCATTGCTTTTATCCATAGTGCATTATTAGAAGCTTCCTTGAAGGATTTAGGCTCTACTGCTGCCGAAAAATACTTCAAATAGTTCTGATAAGTGGATGGCAAATGTGAGTATGAAATGTGGTTGGATATAGGATATGAGCAATGTCTACCAGGCTTAGGTGCCATGACATAGTCACTATGGCAGATGAGTGGCTTGACTGTTCTGCTAGGCCTAGGTTGCGGCTCTTCATGAATGATTGGCACATGCTCATCAACTGCTTTATAATCCTGTAGTAAAGGCAGCGGAATGTGATTAGGTGCATCACACTACAAGAAAAATTATATTTGGCAACAATTTTTTTTTTTTGTTGCCATAGATTGATTGTTGTTGTAAAAAGTACTTTTGGCAACAAAAAAAAATTTTGTTGCATGAACTTTTCCCGAACATTGTATTGCAACAACGTGCAACAACTTTTTTTTTTTGTTGCCAAAAGTACTTTTTGCAACAATAATCAATACTATGCCAACAAAATTAAATTCTTTGGAAACAAAAAAATCATTTGGCAACAATAAAACTAAGTTGTTGCCAAATATAAAAAATTTTGTTGCGATTTCTATACTTTCTTGTAGTGTCAGCGACATCTGATGCATGTGTATCGGCAGCATCTGATGCAAGAGGTATATCTTTAACATTAACAGCATCTAGTTCATTTGTTGACTCAAGCATCTACCATCGACATTCCACTAGCATCTAGATACACTAGATGCAAGACTTCATCAGTACTTGGTGGAAGAGGTAACACATCATTGCCAACATCTGATTCACTAAGTGCGAGAAAGGAGTAACAGATAAGAAAATATCATCAACCTGCAAATTCGAGACATCATTTTTTAAAGGAAATATAGACTCTCTAAAAGTCACATCCTTGCTGATGAACAACACCTTGGAATGCAAGTCATAAAGCCTATACCCCTTCTGAGTTTCTGAGTAACCAACCAAAACACTTTTCCTTGCCCTTTCTGCAAAGTTATCCTTTCTAGGCAAGTTGCTAGCATAGCAAGGGAAGCCAAAAACTCTCAGATGATCTAGACTTGGTAGTTTTCCAAACAAAAGTTATGAAGGCAACTTATTAATAAGATAGGTTGCTGTTCTTACACAATCTCGCCAAAAACATATGGGAATAGCACTTTGAAATCTCAGGGCCCTAGATACTTCAAGTATGTGTCTGTGCTTCTTTTCAACAAGCCCATTTTGTTGAGGAGTATAGGGACTAACTACTCTGGTGGATAATTCCTTTAGAAGCAAGAAGATCAACATATTTTGAGTTAAAAAATTCTAAACTATTGTCAGATCTTAACACTTTAATAATGCACCCAAATTGATTCTTTATTAAGCACAAGAAATCATTTAGTACAGTAAACTCTTCACACTTAGAATGAATGAGACATACCCCAGTGTATCTGTTAAAATCATCCACTATAGTAACAAAAAACTATTTCTTATCATAAGTGGGCTTTTTATAATGTCCCCACACATCTAGATGTACAAGTTGAAAATAAGTATCAGTTTTGCTTTCACTGATAGGAAACTTCAGTCTATGGTATTTTGCTAAAGGACATATTTCACAAAATTCTTGAATGCTATCATCCATCTTAAGCTTGAGAGATGAGATGTAGTTCATTGCTCCTACAGAAAGATGCCTAGCCTCATGTGCTAAAGCTGTCCATCTTTATTGCTTGTAACTAAAGAGTTGCTTATTGTTGGTGCTTTTATTTGACCAGTATCCTGCAAAATGTATAGTCCATCTCTCTTTCTACCAATCCCCATTACCTTGCCATTGAAGAGGCCCTGAAATACACGAAAATCAGGCAAGAAGAAAACTGCACAACACAGTTCCTTGGTAAGCTTAGAAACTGATGATAGGTTGAACTTGAATTCTAGCACACGTAATGCATTATAAACTGTATGACCACCTAAAACCATGGCATTTCCTGCATGTGCTATTTTTGATTTTTCACTATTTGGAATCTGTACTTTACCACTTTGCTGAGCTTCTAAACTTCTAATTAAGTGTTGTCAAAAATTTCTTGCAAGGTGTAATATGGTGTAATGCACTTGAATACACTATCCATTCATATGCTATAACATTGGACAATAGAGAGGTCATACCTGCCATATTAGCTACATATTTGGTGGAAGCTAATTCATCTAGCTTGTTCAGCACTTCCATATACTGCTGAGGTGTAAAGAATCCTCCATTAGTGTGGTGCAGATCATTTGATTCCCCTTCATCAACAGCTATAATTAAATTGGCAAAGGTATTAGGTTGTGTAACTTGTCCATTTTTCTTCTTGCTTTTGAAGTCAGCAGGATAGCCCACTAATGTATATCAATCTGCAGTCCTATGTCTTTTGTAACCACATTCTCCACAAGCTGGTCCCATTGCTGGTTTTTTGAATGTGTATCCGTGTGTCTTTCCTGCTAGCATAGTCAGTGCTTCTCTATGTGCATCAACGCTACCTAGAGATCTCTGACTTTCCTCTTGTGCAATTACTGCATATGCTTCATTAACTGTTACATTTGAACCTTTTGCCAATAAATAACTTCTTATGTTGCTATAACTCTTATTGAGTCTCATGAGAAACTGTATCAGTCTCTGAGATTTGAGATGATCTGTGTATTGTCTTGATTCAGCACAACAAGATGGTAAGGGAATCATCATGTCACGCCCCGAACCATTTCCCTTACCATGGCCTGGGCGTAACACAACACTCGGTGCCTGACTGCATGTGACCAAGCGAACCACATGGCTTATTGAATCAACATGGGGCATAAACATGAGCGGAATATAACATAAAACATGATGAGCCTAAACATGGGATATCATAATATTTAATAAAAATACTTGTATAAAACGGGAATGCGAAAATATCATAAACTGAGCTAAAGGTGGCTACACAACTCTAAGTATCCGACATAATTGACTAACTAGTCTATGGAACCTCTATCATGAATCTGAACTGTAAAACATTCTTGCTGGGACAAGGCCCCCAGCATACTTTAAATTGCTAAACAAGACATGAAAATAAATAAGGATAACACTCCGAATAACATGGATGATCCTACTAAGCAGATCCGTCGTCCTGTAAGTATGTACCTGCATCATGAAATGCAGGCCTCCGGGCAATAGAAAAGAGGCATCAGCACATTGCATGCACAGGTATGTAAAGCAACTGAATGAAATAGACATGGCACACGAAGCAACATGATAAGGGCTGAAACTGAAACTGAAACTAATCATGAGAATGAACTTAAATACATATATATAACATGAGAAAAGTGTCTGTGGGAGAGAATTAATGTAACCGACATGAAACCACCACGTTAGTATGTGGCGTCTGATCTCTGCTCGATTAGCTATGCCATCTTGTACCTTGCCGGGGTACAAGACATGAACATGACATGAATGGATCCATATCCCTCAATGGGAAATATATGAAAATTGTCCTACTGAGCGGAGCGATCCTTATCCGACATTGGCATACGTAGTTTTAGGTGTAAAACCTTCTCGGTAATCTGTGCAACTTTCAAAAACATGAACATGATATAGTTGGCTGAGAAGCCCATGCATTGCATAAAAACATGACTTGTATTATAACATGGATATCTTATATTATAACATGGATAAAGATTATATAATTTATTTGCATGAAAACATGTAGACATGTAGGATATTTATGAAAGTAAGCATAATATTTATTATCTTGCATGTAGGAAGCCATGGAATGCAATATATGGGTTTTCATGGATTACGAACGAATTCTCTAACCAAAATGGAAGATTAGGAATACAACAACGAACTAGTAATCTAACGTACTATATCATGGTACATGGACTTAGGGTTTATCATGAACTTGTCTAAAAATCCTAATTTTGGTGAACTCTTGCATAATCATGGAAGAACGTGGCGTGGGGAAGAGCAAAGATGTTCCACACGTAGATAGAAGCCCTACATACCTGGTATGCTCCAAATTTGAAATAAAAATCTGAACTTTGAAGAAGAATCCCAAAGCTTAAATCTTAAATCCCTCTAATTGGGTTTTCTTGAAAACCCTAGGTTAAGAACAATGGTTTTCTTGTTTAGATTACATGAATACATGTTAGAATTTGACTTGGAATGATTGGGATAGGCTTACCTTCTTGAAGGTTGGGAGAGAAGAACTTCGTGCTAGGGCTTGGGAATGTGAAAAGTGAGAAATAAAACTGAAGTCTCAAATTTATACCATTCACTAAAGCAGGAGATGTACGGTTACAAAGTACGTCCCATACTTTGAAGTACCTGGAATGCAAATTCCAATAGCTGGGTTAAATCACCTGCGAAGTACAAGATGGAAGTGCGTCCTGCACATTTTGCTCGTACTTTGATGGCATTTTTCAGAAAGTCCATTTTTCCCCATGCCAAGTGCGGCTTAAAAGTATGGCCCGCACCTTGACCGTCGAAATGAAATTTCAATTTTTCAACACTTTTGTCTAGGTTTCTATGTCCTGAATCATGAACGTAACTTATTACAGGGGCACTGGGTGTTACACATCACATCCAATTCATCCCACAACACCTTTATTTCATAGTGATAACATGTAACTGAGTCATTTCCTTGTTTCAGATTTACAATTTCTTAACATAAGCGGCAGATACTTGTGAGGTTTGATCTATCAAATATCTCCTTGAATTCATCCCAAATTTTCTTAGCACTAGCATCATACATAATGCTAGGTATTAGATCACTAGATACAATACTTCTGATCCATGAAAGCACAACTGCATCACATTTTTCCCATAACTCTTCCAATTCTCCCTTATATTTGCTTTTTGCACAAGTTCCATTTCTAAAACCAAGTTTACCTTTTCCTCTTAAAGGCTAATCTCATCTATCTACTCCACAATGTGTAGTATTCTGGACCTGTAAGTTTAGTTGGGAATAGCACTAAACTAGGTACATCTGACGCTTGCAAATACAAAGGATGATGGTGATCAACCGAAACTGTTTCAACTAAAGATTATTCTGTGATTTTCCCTTTCTTTGATTTCAATTTTCTTTTCTCTAATCGAGTTTGTTTTGCAGATATCGATCTTAGGATCTCTGCTCTGATATAAATTTGTGAAAATACTATAATTGAATCATGAACTGAGCTTCAGCCATGGAAGATGAACAATGGGAGAATTCAGTTTTGGAGAAGAAGAAAAAATATCTTGATTATGATTGAATTAGATTGGAAGTTACAAGCATGTAATTATATGTAGTGCTAGCTGCATTGGCTAGTTGTTTACAACTGGCAACTAATCATTTGCACTACTAACAACCCATTCAAACTATAGCTAACTTCCTACCCGAATTAGGTGCAGAATGCGATATACACGATATACACAGATACAATCTGATACACATCATGTTTTAACAAAAATCACTTTTCTTTGTTTTATAATTGAAATTCAATGGCGCATTATGAATGCAACAAACTCTTTTCATGTTTAAGACGATTTTTTTTAAAGTCTTGTTTAAGTCGATTCATGTTCTAACACTATGCAGAAGCCTCATGGGACGGATTGAGACAGCTACTTGAATCATTTTGTCAACAAACTTTTGCATCATTTATTAAGCAGCATAAATAAATGATTTAAATTAATCAAACACAAGTTGCAACATATTAAATAAGTAATATCACTTTCGCTAGATCTCCCAAAGTCATGCCACCAATTAATTGAACTTGTGACATTAATATAATGAAGATTGATAGCCAACCCAAATGGGGATCAATGTCATCATAGAATATTTCTACACAGAACAAGCTTGCAGCATAAGTAAAATTTCTTCATTTACTTTTTCTTTATTTGACTTTTAAAGAACTCCTAGTTAATTCGCTTTGAGATACAGATAAATTATAAAGGAATGATATGGATAATTAGTCAAAATGGTTATCGATAATTCTATAGGCTGTAGTTATCCCCAACTTCAACGAAATTAAAATGCAGTGTGTTGATAATATTGATTAATTGATTTTGGCTTCATTGTGAACGTCACACTACTTATTCCTAATAGATAAGCGTCATATTTAAACTTATATGACTTTTAAAAAAAAAAAAAAAACTTTAAGACGTCTCAAAATGTTTTGATATTATTCTCTCTCAAAATGTTTTTTCCTCTCTAGCTATTATCTTAAAATCTTAAATTTCGTAGCATCACATAATTATATTAAATGAACAACATAAAATGTTCACATTCCGAAGATGAAAGTAGCAGAGATGAGAATGTGCATGCTAAGAGGAATATGATTAAGAATGAAGTTATACGGAACAAGGTGGAAGTGGCCTTTGTGGAGGACAAGATGAGGGAAGCGAGACTGAGATGGTTCGGACATGTGAAGAGGAGGTGTGAGAGGTTGGCCATATTAGGATTTAGGTGAGGTAGAGGTAGGCCAAAGAAAAACTGACAGAGATGATTAGACAGGACCATTACATAACTTCAGTTGACTGAGGACATGACCTTAGATAGGAAGGTAAGAGAGTCGAGAATCCGGATAGAAGGTTAATTAGTAGGTAGCTAAGTGTTGTCGTAGTTAATAGTATGATTTAGGTATCGCATAGTTTCTTTGTACATGGATATCTGTTATTGCACTTGCTTTAATTTGTACATTACTATTTTGTTGTCTCTTTTTTGTTTCCGACATTCCCTCATTATTTACATTTCTTTTGAGCCGAGAGTCTATTGGAAACAGCAACTCTATCTTGCAAAGGTAAAGATAAGGTCTGTGTTTAGTCTACCCTTCTCAGACCTCACTTATAGGGTTAATTACACGAAGTATGTTGTTGTTTGAACGGAATAAAATGCGTATTTTCTCTCAAGGACCTACATTTCAATTGGAAAAATACAATATGCTGAGTCATTCTTCGTAGAAGCAAGTTTAATGCCTTCTTATATCAAAAAAACATTATACATTTCAGACGTTATTCACTAGACCATACAAATATCACATTATTGGTCCACGTGTCAAACATAATAATGACCAATTCTCTCTTCCTTCTCCTATAAAAAAGCCTAGTATTTCTTCTTTCATCAAGACAAAAATCACTTGCTTTAATTTACTAATCACACAATTTCTCAACTTCTCGTATTACTACTAAGTCTTTCAAATTCAAACAAAAATGTCTTGCAACGGAGGAAACTGTGGTTGTGGTTCTGGCTGCAGTTGCGGCAATGGTGGAGGGTAAGCCATAAATAATATTTATGTTAGTATTTAGAGTCAATGATCCAAAACATAACTAGTATTTCTTTGCGGGTTTCACTTCCCTTTTTATTACCTGAACTATCACCATGTATCCATTTTCCAACCTGAACTATCGTCATCTATGTATTAAAACACACCTAGTTGAGTAGACGGTGATAGTTTAAATAGGAAAATGGAACAACTGATAGTTGACCCAGTCAGCTTCGCAGTGTGTTTTAATGCATACATGGTGATAGTTCGAATAGGAAAAGGGAACAAATGATAGTTGGGGTGTGAACTCGTAAAAAATAATAGTTCAAGTGTGTTTTGATCATTAACTCTAGTATCTTTGAATACTAAATCGTTCTGTATTTGCAAAATATTAGTTTGGATATTAGTATTAGTTGTAAATATACTAAAGTTCGGTATCCTATAATATACAGGTGAAATATTGGATTACTTATTTGAAGAGTATTTCAAATAAAATAATAATTTTTGGTCACAAATATATATTTCTTTTGAAAAAAAAAAATCATTTCCAAATACAACTTTAAACTTTCAATTTTTTTTATTTTTTTTTTTAACTTCCATGTCAAACATATTTTTTTCCATTTTCAACCAATTTAATTACTGGATGCAGTGCAAAACATATTATCAATACACGCAATAGTTATTTGAGAATACATGTAAATTTAGCGAATATCAAATGTACCTTCTAAATTTACTCTGTATTTAATACTCTTTCCATTTCAATTTATGTGAAGGTGCGGCATGTACCCTGATTTGGAGAAGTCCACTACAGTTACAATCATCGAGGGAGTTGCCATGAAGAAGTAAGTGAAATTGTATAAAAATATTTAGTGTTACATTTTAGATTACTAGTTCCACTTTTTATGAATGATTATCTATATTTATCTTTCAATTGATTTGATAGCGTAATTTTTTTTTTATACTGTCAGTTATATAAATTAAACTCATAGTAATTACTACTTGTGAATCTTTACGATAAGCATTACTCTCCTGAATTTATGTGATAGTGTTTGATTGGGCACATAATTTAAGAAAGAAAATATGACTTTTGAAACTTGTGGTCTAAATTAAGTCATATGTATTTGTGGCAATAAATCTCTCATTAATGGTAAAATTGATACTCCAAAGTTAAATTGTTACTAAATATAAAAATGTTTCATTCTTTAAAAAAAAAAAAGAATGTCTCATAAATTTGGACGGAAGGAATATTGCTTAATAAGCTGATAAAACTTGCAGCAAATTAAACCTGCAGCCACATGTTAAACTACACTGATAGCATAAAAGTTCTTTACGCCATCAGTATATGAACGTAAAATCCTTATTTTATTTTTGATTAGTCAAATAAGTAGTTTTCCCGAGAGAGTTATTGGTGGTTAATTAATGATACTATATGACTAAATTTGCAGCAAAGTAATGGTTGAGGGATCAGTTGAGAAAGCAACAGAAGGAGGGCATGGCTGCAAGTGTGGATCAAGCTGCCAGTGTGACCCTTGCAACTGTTGAAGTTCTACTATAGTGCTTCCACTATGAACATGAAAATAATAAATTGTGTTTATGTATTAATTAAGTGTGTTATGTAATATTGTGGAATTAAAGTTTTTGTATAATAATTTGAATAAGACTACAGCCATGTAATAGTGTTGGATGTTGCTCTCATGGCTTTTCTGTTTGGTTGTTTAATTTGATGTTTGTCTGAAGGAGGCTGCTTATCTGAGCTGTAACACAAAACTTGTTAATGTGCAATATATAAGTTGTCTCCCTCATTCATTGTGTCTTAAATCCCTCTGTTATTTCTTTCTAACATAATTAGTCATTTGTTCCTTTTTAAAAGTATGTATTGTATTTGATGTCGGCGAATTCGGGATTTGGAGTTGATGCTTCCAATTTTTTATGACAAGACCTGGAAATATCAGAAGTGAGAATGTTACGGGAATAACAAAAAAAACGCATGAAAAACACAATCGCCTGTTAATGGAAGGTGTCCTGTCATATGCTCAGACTTCGGCTCATTAAAACTGAGCTATTTACCATTCAAACCTTTGGGGCTCACACTACTAGAAAAGCTCGAATTACATGGGGATTTTATCTGGGAATTTTTTCCGCAGATAATTCTTACGGATTTTCATGTGAAAATCTAAAAATTCCTAAATTCTAGAATATTTACCTACGAATATGATTTCCCCAGGTAAATTCGCTGGTAATTTTGGCGCAATTTAGTGCCAGAAATTTAACTACGGATTTATTTGAGGAAGATAATCCCCAGGTATCACTTTCGTAGGTAATTCCGCAGGTAATCGATAAAATTGTGAATTCGTAGGAGATTTCCCAGATAATGATACTTACGGATTTCTCTAGGGATTATCTCTTGGGGATTTACTTGGGGATTATGTTACCTAGGAATTTATCTGGGGATTTTGTTGCTGCGATTTTACTTGGGGATTATTTCATGGGGAATTACTTGAGAATTATATTACCTAGGGAATTACCTGAGGATTTTGTTGCTGCGATTTTACTTGGGGATTATTTCATGGGGATTTACTTGGGAATTATATTAACTAGGGAATTACCTGAGGATTTTGTTGCTGCGATTTTACTTGGGGATTTACTTGGGAATTATATTACTTAGGGAATTACCTGCAAATTTTGTTGCTGCGATTTTACTTGGGGATTATTTCATGGGGATTTACTTGGGAATTATATTGCCTAGGGAATTACTTGGGGATTTTGTTGCTGCGATTTCACTTGGGGATTATGTTATGAGGATTTACTTGAGAATTACCTGAGGATTTTATTTCTGCGATTTTACTTAGGGATTATTTCATGGGGATTTACTTGGGAATCGTATTACCTATGTGTTGAAAGAAAAAGAATTAAAACAACAATTTAGACATAATTGTTAATAACATCATCATATATAGTTAATTTATTTAGGAAGAAAATTATTTACACCCCCAACTTTGTTTTGACAATCAAATCCCCCCTCACCTAATTTGAACATAGACATTCACCTCCGCATATATCAATAGAAAAATACTAGATTGTGTAATGTTGAGTACTTTAAGTGTAATTTTTAAATAGAGAAAATACTCTATAATGTACCCCAGACCTCACATTGTGGGATATTTCACTAGGTACGTTGTTGTTGTTGTTGTTTAAAATGGTGTAATTTAATTATAGTAAATAATGTTTATTTAGATATTTAATTCTCAAAATTGTGTTCTTTTTCTTGAAAGAAAATACATACATTATATGAATGATCAATTAATCATCAAATAAATGGTCGTAATTTGATTTACTTAGTCATACTTGAAGTTGTATTTGTGTAGGATTTCTATTGTATAAGAGGTTTGATTTTTTTAAGGAAAATAGGAATAACATCATTATATTTAAGAGTTTAGAAAGATAAAAATATTTGTCATATACATAAAAAATTAGTCATCCTATTAAGTGATTTGTGTTCATTTCTTATTTAAGATTATTTATACTCTTTTGCTAAATTTCATAAAAAATGCATACATAATTTTTTTATTTATAATTTGAATTATCTATTTTAATATACTTAGTTAGGGATATATATCACCGTAGATGTAAGCGTAGAATTTATAGCATATTGGGATAAGTTTTTGATTTTAAAATATAGAAAATATATTCAAAACTCAATCATAATGCTGGAATTGTTCAGTGCAATTACTGCCAAAAATATTTATATATATATATATACATCTTTGATTTTATATAGTAAATGGAAGAGAATTCGGTGCAAGTTAACCTCTACCACATCGGATGGAGACAATAAAATTTGGGAGTTTATATTGACCAACTAGTTAGCTGGTGTGCGAAGAGTAGTTGTATGATTGGCACGGGGGACCTAAGATTTTAAAACTTGTAAAAATAGTACGTGAGATGTATATTTGTAAAGCCAGGGGTTAGTTGGAGGTGTTTGGGTTTGTTTGTACGGAAAAGGGTCAAAATTTGTTTGTAAAATAACTTTTTTTTTTTCAGTAATATAGTAATTTTTTCAGGTGTTGTGGTGTTGTTTAGTAAGCAAAAAATCATTATATATAATAGGGAGATTAAATTGAAAAACCAGAAAATAAAAAAAATTAAAATTAAATGAAAAGCAAAAGATTAACGATTAAAGTATTATTTTCCACAATATTTGTTAAGGAATTCCTTATATATTTACTTAGATTTTTTTCAAGCAGATTTACCTGCGAAAATATTCGTAAGAAAATTCTTTTTTTTTTTACAATTTTTATAAAAAAATTCTTGAGAATTTTAGTATTTTCTTGCAAGAAAATCTGCAAGTAACTTACATGCAAATCAAAATCTCCATGTAAATTACCTGGGGATTTGGAAATTCGCAGGTAATAATTACCCACGAAGGTTTTTCCTTTGCATTTTTTTTGGTAGGAAAATTCCGCAGGAAAGTAAATTACCTGCGAATTTTCATGTATATTCCACAAGAAAATCCCCTTGTAATTCGTACTTTTCTAGTAGTGTCAAATGTTCATTCTGCCCAAGAAGGTTGTGAAGACTATTTGCAGAACCTTCCCAAGGATTGGTGGGAATACAGAATCTAAGTAGGCATGTGGCCATAGAAATAAAAAACTTTTTCACTTTTTTTTTTGGAATTTTGGAGTTGTGTTTGGCCGAGTCCGGAATAAAAATGCCTTAAAAAATTTTTTTTTGAACCAAAATACCCCAACAAAAAAATGTTACCAATGTACCTTTAGTACAATATTTTCTTCAAGGCTTAAAGCACTTAACCGTAACCGTAGATTACAGGCTTTAGCGCATGCAGCTAAAGGAGTTTTCTTGTGTGCCCTATAACGCAGTATTTTACTGCGTTATACTATAGCGCAGTAAAATACTGCGTTATACTCTTCAACATAAACCGATCGGGTTCCACCACTGGTCCCCTCCAGTCGTTTTAAAAAAAAAAAAAAAAAAGGAAACCGCCATTGACGGAGAAAAAAGAGGTGGTCCCACTTCCAAAAACGTCACTTTCTATTAAATTTCGTCCGGAAAGTTTAGATTCTCGGTATATTAGTCGAGGAGCAAGATTCTAAGTTCAAATTTTAGGGAAAAGCGTGCGTAGAACTCGATTAAATAACTCTACAAAAAATCTTCGATTAAGGTTTTTTACTATGAACTTTTGTTATGATTTTGTTATATACATTATATTCTAAGCATGCTTAACATTTAATCCTTGCTATGTTTCAAAAAAAAAAAAACAATTTTTTTTTGTTCTTTTTTCGAATGCAAAGGCTTTTGCCACTCGTTCCGATTTTTTTTTTTTTTTTTTTTTTTGGTTTAATTCAATATTTGTTAAATATTTATGAATTGTTAATTTGTTAAATGTTTATGAATTGTTAATTTGTTATATGTTTATGAGTTGTTAATTTGTTAATTATTTATGAATTGTTAATGAATTATTATTTTGTTAAATATTAATTATGAATTTATTAGTTGTTAATTATTGTTTATGAATTGAAAGAAATTGATTGGTAATGAATTATTATGTTGTTTTTGATTGGATGATTGTTATGTATTATTTTGACATTTTTCGTATTGTGTCATATTGTATAGGACCAAATCAATGGTTACATAAAATAGGACCTTTCGTCGTTACATAAAAATTATCTAAAAAAGTAACAATCAAAACAAACATTGTATTTAAATTAACAACATAATATAATACAATAGGTAACAACCATTCGGATAAGTTGTAAATGATTATAAATTGTTATCTATATAATTTTAAAAGCGTGAATATATATATGTTAAATAAAAAAAGATTATCTTAAAAAGAATAGTTAAAGTTCTTCTTTTCATAAATACATAAGTTAACGATAAAAATGTAAAGATTATCTAAAAAAGTAACAATCAAAACAAACATTGTATTTAAATTAACAACATAACATAATACAATAGGTAACAACCATCCGGATAAGTTGTAAATGATTATGAATTGTTATCTATATAATTTTAAAAGCGTGAATATATATATGTTAAATAAAAAAAAAATTATCCAAAAAGAATAGTTAAAGTACTTTTTTCATAAATACATAAGTTAACGATAAAAATGTAAAGTATGTAGAAAAATATGTGGTCGACGAATATACTTTTTAGTCTAATTTTATCGTAGCCGTGTTGGTTATTTGGTCAACTAAAAATATATCACATATTCAAAATAGAGTTCTAAACAAATATTACTTTGCTGAATTTCGATTCTCAAACTAATTAACTTAAGATGATTCTCAAAAAAAGTCTTTGCCATCACATATGTGTCCTTACTATCACATATTAAATTTCTATCGCATATCCACGTTAATTATTCACAAGATATAATACTACATAATTCACATATTCCTACAAATTATTAATTAGTTAATATAATTTATCTTTCATTTCAAGAATAATGACTAATTTAGTTTTGTACAAACGGACTCTTTCGTGGATCCGAATGTTCCCCACAGGCCCGATGTTCCCCGGGGCCCGTCTGCTCACGTAGGGACCTCTGTTCACCCTCGGGACCTCCGATAGATCGCATTGTCTTTCTGACAATCATAGATCGACAATTATGGGTCGATACTATAAAGGGATATCTACTAGGCTCCGCCCCCGTAGGTCGCGAGGCTTGGGCTCTTTTCTGTGCGAGCACCCCCCACACCTTCGCATCTTGGAGATATTGTTTCGGGGCGGCATCACCGTTGGTGTCCGTTAGTCAAGATGATTGGGCGCTCATCACAGCCATGGTTGAGCGGTGGAGGCCAGAGACACATACCTTCCATCTTCACACTGGTGAGGCCACGATTACACTGTGGATGTGGAGGTCCTATTGGATTGCGGGTAGATGAAGAGCCATTATACACTCGGTGCGAGCCTCCTCCCCGGTCGGGACGTGGGCGACGAGTTGACTAGGCTCACCCACCGAGCCGATCTGTTGCCCGGGCCATATTTCCGCACGTAACGGGTTCGGATTAGTGCACTCGCACTTTTTTGGAGGGTCTTGATCCGGTTGATGGCACTTCCATGGACGTCGTCGATCGTCATGCCCATTTGTATCCGCTTATTATATTCGGGGCATCTCTTGTTCCCGAATTCATCAGTGCCTTTGTCGAGCTTACGTTATTTGGTTTTTCTTGGGCACTCGGACCGCCCGGGAGACTACGGTCGTTTGTTTTAGCGTATCTTTATAGATGCTTTGTCTTGCCGAGCGTCTATTGGAGTTATCCCGTACGTATGTGGATTTTTGCTGTTCTCGGGTAATATTTTAAGTATGCTTCCTTTTAATGTAGACAAAAACTCTTGAAAAGACGACTTAAAAATCGTATTTTCTAATATCGCTTTGTACGGTTATGGGCAT
This sequence comes from Lycium ferocissimum, assembly GCF_029784015.1. Taxonomy (NCBI): domain Eukaryota; kingdom Viridiplantae; phylum Streptophyta; class Magnoliopsida; order Solanales; family Solanaceae; genus Lycium; species Lycium ferocissimum. Next base: position 64,941,129 of record NC_081344.1, read on the forward strand.
GGGAGAGGATCTTGCCCTTTGGCCGTACCTAGGCATCACCTCGACATTGACATGTCTTATGCAGGAGACGGAGATGGACGGTTTTGATCGGGATGTGGATATGCACCACAGTATTCTACCATTCCGGGACCAGCTTGATCACATGACGGACGATGCGGTAAAACAATTTAAATTTACATTAATAATTTAATTAAACGTCTTTTCGACTTGATGATCACCGATTTGTATGTATATGTTATGCGCCTATTTATATGGATGTCGACGTTGCTATATTTAGATGGTTTGTCGGCCTTACGTCAGGCGTCAGGGTTTGGATGTCGCTGTCCGACGCATACTGCTGGACATCGTGGCGAGGCTCTGTGCCGAAAATGTCTTGTGCTCAGACAATTTGGGCATACGCAGTATACCTCGACGTCCGTCATGGGCCACGACAATACAATGCCGGGACGATCGGGCTGCCGTTGATGATGATTTTCTGGCTTTCATGGATGTTCAGCTCCACCGTTGGGAGAACAGGTTGGGCACTTTAGCTGTCGTCGGCCATTTGACTCCCATTCAGCATTACATGCGCTGGTATCATCAGATCACACGCCGATTGATCGGCAACCCAGCTTTGCGTCCCCCTGGGGATGTAGGATACTCAGCACTCGCCGGGCAGTACGAGGCATTGGTAAGTTTATCGTATTTAGATTTATTTAATCGCATTGAATGTTACGTTTTAAAAAATAACTTTTTTTTCTGTTGAACACAAATGCAGCTGGTGGCCGTACAGCGTTTACGCATGTTGGGGTTAGAGCATATGCCTTACCCTGGGCTTGCGGGGCTTGCGGCGGAGATGGTACGGATATCGGAGGATGGTATCCGGCAGGCAGGCGAGATTAGGCGCAGGGAGGAGCCTATTCCGGAGGCTGACTATCAGGCAGCGCCAGGAGGAGGACCGGGTGCTCCCAGAGGAGGCGGCCGTGCTGGCAGAGGACGCCGTGCGCGTAGAGGCCGCGGTGCTGCTGCCAGAGGACCTGGTGGTGGAGGACACCATCTGGTAGATGAGGCGGATGAGGCCGATCCCATTCCAGAGGGCGTTCACGGTCTAGTCCATCCGCAGCCGTTCCAGGCCGGTGGCAGCTCACCTGGGGACTCACCTACGTTTAGCCGGGCTGCTTTGCTTGCCGAGACACCGGGTCGTCATCGCGCGGCCGAGCTGGGACGCATACATGAGAGCGAGCGTGATAACGTTGATTGGGTGGCGTTGACGCGCTTCATTAGGACGAGCGAGCGGCCTATGAGGAATTTAGAGGGACTCGGGATTCTTGACTTCGATGAGTTTTTGATCCCGGTTAGTATTTAAAATGCTTATTTGTTCATTTAAATTATTTATATATATATATATATATATATATATATATATATATATATGTTACTCATTATTTAGTAATATTTTATATTTTAGGATTCGCGCCGCCGTCCACGAGCCACCCACTCGTGCGTTTTCTCGTCATCGAGCCACGGTGTCTTCCCATATGATCACCGAGCACGGTAAGCTTTTTATTAAAATTTCTTTTATTCAACATAAGGTCAATATTTAATATATATATTTGATTATTTAAAGTACTTATTTTAAATATGTATGTTACTTATTATTTCGTTATTTTGATATTTTAGGATTCGACGCCTTGGCGGTCCACAAGAGCGACCCATTCGGGAAGCATTAAACTCGCCATGAGGCAGCAGGTCTTCTCATGAGAGACTACCGAGGCGCATGTAAGTTTTTTACTTAAAACTACTTTTATTCAATATAAGGTAAATATTTATTTAATTTTTATAACCTTTACTTGGACTTCGAACAAGGCATCTCGTCCGAGACTACCTCATATTCACCACCACACCCATCCGAGAAGCCTACGGACCCATCTCAGAGCCTACTCAGCGCCCGTTGACACACGGAGTTTGATTAAATAAATAACGTTAATGTATTCAATATAAATAAGAAATGGTACTAATTATTATATACTTTTCGGTTCATCCTTCGGCGCACGAGGTGGCGACTCCGGACGAGGAAGAGGTTGAGTCTCCGGACCTAGCTCGGCTGAGGCTCGAGCGTGCCGGCGGGGAGGATCCCAAGAAGAAGCACGTTCTAGTCAAGGGCGCACGGTAGGGGAAGAGAGATGATCATGACTTGGAGCGTCCGGTTATTAAGAGGAAGAAGGACGATGGAGACGATGGCGAGGGCGGTGGGGATGGCATGAGCCTTAGGCCTAGGGATGGTCTCAGGCATACTACATGTGGGACCCATCCACGATAGTGTATATACATTAGTGTTATACAATTTATCGTAAATATTATATATTTTTTGCATATTTATATATATTATCTTAGTTTTTATTATTGTTTATGGTTTCACATCCTAAATTGATAAAAAAAAAAAAAAAAAAAGCTAACCGGAATAAGATCTAAAATTCGCCTCAGATGCAGGAGAGCTATTGGATGACCCATCTACTTGCAAGGAGACTTGTGGCACTTCTCCACCCTCTGCTAGCAGCTTTCTTCTCTTATGATTTTTTCTTAAGTAGAGGTTCTTTACCGGTGACCCAGTTGATTCGGCGCGAGAAAAACCGAAATATTCCTACTCGAACAAGAAGTCCTAAAAAAGGATATGTCAGTGACCTAGCACGACAAAGCACTCTTTTCAATTCATTTTGCAATTTCTTCGGTCTGGGGGTCCGCTCCTACTGCGCAGGAGTCTCAGCCGGTCGGTGCCGGGTCGGCCCCTAGGGCACTATTCGCCTTACGTTCGAAATAAAGTTAAGCATTAATTTAAAAATAAGACGAAACCCTAAAAGATAAATAACGTAAAGCTAATGACTACAAGTCTTCAAACAAAAAAGGACTTCGAGCACTTTTCAACCACTAAAACGACAATCCAAAGTATTGCGTATTCTTTATGTATTGAGCCTATCTTATTAATTGTACAAATATAAGTAGGGTTCTATATAAAATATTGAAGTTTCGGAGTATCAAAGCATGATTAATATACGGCTAAACTACGTAAAAAGGAATGAAATGGAAAATGGCGGACTACTATAGCGCAGTAAAATAATGCGCTATAGCTAAAACCCAACTATCTATAGCGCAGTAAAATACTGCGTTATAGGGGAGAGAAGACAACTCCTTTAGCGCAGTATTTTACTGCGCTAAAGTACTTAACGGTACCGTTACGATCAAGTGCTTTAGCGCAGTAAAATACTGCGCTAAAGGTACATTGGTAACATTTTTTTTTGTTGGGGTATTTTGGTTCAAAAATTTTTTTTTAAGGCATTTTTGTTCTGGACCCGTGTTTGGCCATAGTTTTCGCAAATAGTTTTTTTTTTTGTTTTTTTGGTTGAAATGTACTTGTTTGGGTTGTGAAAAAAGTGAAAAAATAAAATACAAAAAAGTGAAAAAATTTTTTTTTTCAAATTCCAAATACAACTTCAAGTTGTATTTGGAATTTTCATGGCCAAAACACTAATTTTTGAAATAAGTGAAAAGAATTTCTGAAAAAAAGTGAATAATTCTTATGGCCAAACGGGTCCTAAGAAAGTCCATCCAGCCTGGGAGCAAGTTTGTTTGCCCAAAAACAGCCGGTGGTTTGAACATTCTTCATATCCAAACTTGGAACAAAGCAGCTATATGTAAAATGCTTGGGAATTTGTGCAGCAAAGAAGAGAAGTTGTGGGTAAAATGGGTACCCTCATAGTACTATATAGAAAGGCAAATAGTGTGGAGTTGTATGCCTAATCAAGCCTTATGATGCTCCAGAAAATCTTCAAGGCAACAAAGACTATGCATGGAGCTGGCCTTGATGAAACACATATGCTGAATTTAGGCAAATTCTTCATAAAGAATATGCACTTAGCTTTAAGAGGAGGTTTCCAAGAGGTATCATAGAAGAGGGTTATTTGCAACAATCTAGGTGCTCCCAAATGGACTTTTATTCCGTATTTGGTTATTGATATAAAACTTTAAACCAGAGATAGACTGTTGCAATAGGGAACTATTGATTGCAACCAATGTCCTCTTTGTGGTTCTGCTAAAGAATCAGTTGATCACCTCTTCTTTCAATGTTTCTACTCTGCAGCCATATGGAGGAATCTTCTCCACTGGCAGAATATTCATAGAGCTCCAATGAAAGGGGAGGATGAAGTAGCGATGCTTAGATGTGCTAACAGGAAGAATGCTCATGGTAAGATGTTCAGAACAGTAGCTATTGCTTATTTTATTTCATTTGGAAGGAAAGAAATTCAATAGCGGGGCGCGGGGGGGGGGGGGGGGGTGGCGCTGCACAAAACCTCAGACAATATCACAAGGTTGATTATCCAGAAAGTTGTGGCTAGAGGAAGTTTGAGGCCCAAACTTGCTAGAAGAATATGTGCTTTAAATTTCTACCTTAGTGTATGCTCTAGATTAATGTTCAGTTTGCCTTGTGTTCCTATTGTGTTCATTGCATTAGCTTTGTTTTTTTAATCCTGGGACTATGTCCAGGAGCTAGTTTAGTCTTGTGTTGTATGCATCTCCTTTTGGTAAATAAAATTTTGTTTAGTTAGAAAAGAAAAAAAAAAGAAAAAAGAAGAAGATAGCCAAGTCGCTTAAAGTCAATTACTTGTAACTTTTATAGCAATTAGCCAAGTCCCTTAAAGTCAATTACTTGCAAGACCTGGTAAATGATCCATTACAACAAGTAAACTATACTAATAATAAAAAAAATCTTGTACGCCGCGGGTCTATGTAAGCTAAACTCATCGCAAATTAACACTTGTTATGAAAAGGATCCAATGTTTCATCACCGTTTTATATAATTTTCATTTACTTGTTAATACTTTATTTTGCTGTCTTATCTTATGTATAAATCATTATTCGATTTTAGTATAAGTGGGTGGCAAACGCTAATCATATGGTCTTTAGCAAATTCTTTTTTGGTCTAATCATCCGACATTCAAGATTTTTGGTTTGACTTGTGGTGCATAGAGCCAATAAAAATAATGTACTCCCTATTAGATTTTTTTGTTTTTGGATTCGAACATGAAAAGCCTCTTTTCTGGTCTATTATCTCAGAAGATACCCAATGCATATATAGTAGCTACTTTTTCTCATGGAGATAAATATTGGACAAAGCTAGTCTTTTTCATTACAACGTAATTTTTTAAAAAAAATAAATAACTAAATAAAAACACTATCAAATAAGACAAATAAGAGTTTCAATTCCGTAACATAAAATTAATTTTTAATAGGTTGATAGCAACTTCTTCACAACATTTTTCTAGTAGATCATCTTCCGATATATGGCTAGGTATAAAGTGACATAGTGAATTGTACGAGGAGTAAAATATTGTATGACAATAATGTTTTTGATGACATCTTTTTTGTATATTTAAAATAAAAAACAATATCTAAGCGTCGATTTTCAGTTTCCAAATACGTTCTCTGCACGAAATGACACGACAATCTTATTACTTGTGATAATTGACCATTTATTATTTCCAGGCCTGTATCAGGGAGCTTAAAATCTATGATGAAATTTCTTTCTTTTCAATTGCTATTTTAGAATCCTAAACTTTGCATTGTCACATACCGTCACATAATATATAATATGAGAGAAACGTAAGGCATAAGTTTCTCTCTGGACCGGCATACTTACAATGTAAAAATATAATATGCTTAGTCATTCTTTAGAGAAGCAAGCTTAATGCCTTCTTATCTAAAAACATTATACATTTCAGGCGTTATTCACTAGACCATACAAACATCACATTATTGGTCCACGTGTCAAACATAAAAATGGCCAATTCTCTCTTCCTTCTCCTATAAAAAGCCCAGCCTTTCTTCTTTCATCAAAACAACAATTACTCTCAATTTCTCAACTTCTCTTATTACTACTAAGTCTTTCAAATTCAAATAAAAATGTCTTGCAACGGAGGAAACTGTGGTTGTGGTTCTAGCTGCAGTTGCGGCAATGGTGGAGGGTAAGCCATAAATAATATTTATATTAGTATTTAGAGTTCATGGTCAAAAACATAACTATCGTTTTTTCGCGAGTTTCACTTTCATTTTTCTACTTGAATTATCACCATCTATCCATTTTCTTACCTGAATTATCATATCGATCCATTTTCCTACCTGAACTATCATCATCTATGTATTAAAACGCACCTATTTTAGTAGATGGTGATAGTTCAGTAGGAAATAGGAATAGCTGATAGTTGGTCACATCAACTTCGAGGCGTGTTTTAATACATCAATGGTGATAGTTCAGATAGAAAAAAACAGTAGTTCAGGTGTGTTTTGACCATTAACTCTAGTATTTATAAATACTAAAGCGTTCTGTATTTGCAAATATTAGTTTGGCAATCAGTTTTAGTTGTAAATATACTAAAGTTCGGTATCTTACAATACAGGTGAAATATTGGATAACTTATTTGAAGCGTATTTCAAATGAAATAATAACTTTTTGTCACAAATATTTACTTCTTTTTTAAAAAAAAAAAAAAATCATTTCCAAACACAACTTTAAACTTTCATATTTTTTGTTTAACTTCCATGTCAAACATGTTTTTTTTTTTTTTTTTTTTTTTCCAATTTCAACCAATTTAATTACTGGATGCAGTGCATAATATCACTACACCCAATAGTTATTTGAGAGTACATATAAATTTAGGGAATATCAAATATATCTTCTATATTTACTCTGTATTTAATACTCCCTCGTTTCAATTTATGTGAAGGTGCGGCATGTACCCCGATTTGGAGAAGTCCACTACCCTTACCATCATTGAGGGAGTTGCACCTATGAAGAAGTAAGTGAAATTGTGCAAAAATATTTAGTGTTACTTTCTAGGTTACTAATTCCACATTTTATGAACAATTATCTATAGTAATCTTTCAAGTGATTTGGTAGTGTAAGAATTCTTTTACGCTGTCTGTCATTTAAGTTAAACTCATACTAGTTACTTGTGAATCTTTATGATAAGTATTACTCTCTCCGTCTCAATTTATGTTATGGTGTTTGACTGAGCACAAAGTTCAAAAAAGAAAGAAAAACTTTTAAAACTTATTGTCTAAAATACGTCTTTTACTTTGTGGCTATAAATAATTTCGTTAAGGATAAAATTGATATTTCAAAGTTAAATTGTTACTACTAAGTATAGAAAGGTTTCATTCGTTTTTAAACAGTTTGAAAAGGAAGAATGTCACAGAAATAGGGACAAACAGAATACTGTCCAACACCATTTACTAAGATGACAAAAATGGCAAAAAATTGAACTTGCAGCCACATGTTAAACTACACTGATATAATATACAAGATCTTTACACTATCAGTATATGAACTTAATCCTTCTTTTATTTTGGATTAGTCAAATAAGTAGTTTTCCAAGAGATCTATTGGTGATTAATGATTCTATATGACTAAATTGCAGCAAAGCAATGGTTGAGGGATCAGTTGAGAAAGCAACAGAAGGAGGGCATGGCTGCAAGTGTGGATCAAACTGCCAGTGTGACCCTTGCAACTGTTGAATTCTACTATAGTGCTTCCACTATGAACATATGAAGAAAAAAAAATTGTGTTTCTGTATTCAAAGTGTGTTATGTAATATTGTGTAATGAAAGCTTTTGTATGATAATTTGAATAAGGCCATGTATTAGTGTTAGATGTTACTCTCATGGCTTTTCTGTTTGGTTGTTTAATTTAATGTTTGTCTGAAGGAAGCTGCTTATCTGAGCTGTAACACAAACCTTATTAATGTGCAATATATAAGTTGTCTCCTTCATTCATTGTGTCTTAAATCCCTCTGTTATTTCTTTCATGACATAATAATTTGTCATTTGTTCCTTTTTAGAAGTATTCATTTTGATGCAGGCTAATCCAATGTTTAGAGTCAGTGGGTTCATAATGAGCACAGAGGCTGGGGGCTAGATTTGGTTTTATTGTCTATTACGAATATTATTTTATCTAGGAAATTATCTAGAAAATCATTTCCAAGTGAGATCAATAAAAGAGCATGGGAGTATGAGATTTTTGTATAATTATTTTTTTTCTATTCAAATTGTAAGTGGACAAAAAAATCATATATCTCCTTCGTGTAGGTAATGTGGCACTGAAGCAAATAAAAAAAAAAAAAGTTGAATTCCTTCTCTACTTATAAAAATGCTACTTAGGGAGAAGAATCTCTTGACTCTGGAGGTAGAAAATATTAAAATAGAATTTGTTCTTGTATCTATGTTCCTAATTTCCCTAAATCTTTGAATTATTGAGCTTTATTTATAAAATATGGCAGCATCTATAATCTACCACAGTACAAATACAACTCACAAGTCAGGATATTCATTTCTTTAGGCTTCACGACGGTTTAAAGAAATTTTACTCAAAGTTGCTTAAAGTCAATTATTGGTAACTTATTATACCAAACAAGGATCGATCAGCAAAACACGATAAATGACCCATTATGACAAGTAAACTACACTAATTCTGTAAAAATCTTTTTACTCCCTCCATTCGAATTTGTTTGTCTGGTCTTGACTTGGCACGAAGATTAAAAAAGTAAAAAAGACTTTTGAATCTTGTGGTTTTAAATTTAAAAATATGTGAATGTATCAAAATGTCATTTAATCTTGTGATTTTAAACTTGTCATGTGAAAAGATGGAATTAAATAGTTGTTGTATTGGGCAAAAACTGGCCCGGGGTCACATGTGAGGCCGGACACTCGGGGGGACCGGGGGAACCCTCACAGCCATTCCCCACTGCCACCAACTCCAATCACATCCATGCTTCTAGATCAGAGAGCCATTGACTATGTTAACGTTGGGGCCATCCTCACGTCACATCACCCGTACTTTAGGGGTAGAAAAGTCTCGTTTTGGTTTACATATAGATAGTTTATCATGTAAGCAAGGGGACTTCCATCCCATCGCTTGTAACATATCTCTTCCTTTTTTCTCTCGAGAACAATACATCCGGGCATATTGATTACTCTTGTGAACATGTTTATCTTGCTTGATTTCTTATTTTTTTATGCTGGTTCTTTCAATCTAACTCTTGTGATCACGAAAACCTACCCGAAAGGAGAGTTTCCGCGATTCGATACAATCCACTTGTCTTCAAACCCTTGAAATACAAATCTCTAACTGATTATCCGTTTTCACCGGAAAACAGTTGTAAAAAAAAGAAGCCTTTTGTAAAAACAAACTATAAGGAAAAGTAAGACAAACAAATTGAAATAGAGGAAGTGCGATGGTCGATGGTAGGCAATGTAAGCTAAACTCATTACTACAATTCTGAAAATCCAAGTGTTTCATCACTGTCTTATGTACTTTTCATTTACTTGTTAATGCTTCATTTTTTCGCCGGCCAAATTGATTTGAATTTGCGCCGTGTAGAACCCATTAAATGTAAGCACTCCCTAAAAGAAATTTCAGTTCTCAGGACTCGAACACGAGACCTCTTTTACGGTCAATTATCGTATGATCAATTATCTAGAATGTCTGCAAAGAGCAATGACGCAGGATATAACTATCAAATTACTGAGGAGACAGATTGAACAAACCTAGTCTTTTTCATTACATCATAAAAAAAGATTAATCAAATAAGACAAATATGAGTTTGAATTTCGTAAAATAAACTTCAATTTCTAAAGCAACTTCCTAATCTAATTTTTAAAGTCATCGTTCAATTTTAAGGAAGGAAGGACCAAGGCAAACATCGTCATCAACATTGTCATCACCATCCCCTGATAGGCTGATAGCAACTTCTTCGCCTCAAAGGAAAATATTTTTCTAGTACATCATTTTCGGATATACGACTAGGTATAAACTGACATATTGTACGATGTGTAAATATTGTATGACAATAATGTTTTGTTGATATCTTTTTTTATATTTTTATAATTAAAAACGATATCTAGCGCTGATTTTCAGTTTCCAAATCCAAATATATATATACTCGGAATGACGCGACAATCTTACCAACTTCCTTGTGATATTTGACCATTAATTTTATTATTCCCAAGCCTGTATCCGGGATTTTAAAATCTATGATAAACTTATATATATAAAAGTCTGAATGCGACAGCCAGATTCGATAAACATAAGATATATTCTAAACTAATATTGATAGCACGGGCAGAGCTACAGTTTTACTTTAGGGCTTAGTAGAACCCAAAGAATTTTGCTTGAGCCCTTGTATTTGTGTTAAAATTCACTTAATTTATATAAATAATTTTATTCAGCACCTAGTGAACCGTCTTTTCTAAAATCGACAACCCATTAATATCCTAGCTCCACCTCTGACTGGTAGTCATATCGAGCTCTCGCACAATCAGATTTTGGGTTAGTTTTCATGACCTCGCGCGTTGCCAAAGGATGTGGTAAGATGCATAAAATTTCTCTTTTTATAAAGAGAAATTTTGTGATCGAGCCTTAGAAATGATGAATTGCATAATAAGAAGCACTTCTCCCCAAAATTACCCTATATTGTGCAAATCTGAATTAGTCAAGCTAATGGATACAGAATATTAGTAAAATACTTTCTCTCTCTAGACTTTATCTTTCTCTGGGCGCATGTTAAGTGGTTCAACTATTGTGCGCCACCGCCGTATACTAAGGGCCGAGAAAAGAAGAACAAGATCCAACTCTCGGATCCTCCACTGGCTAAGGCGAACCCTAGAACCAGAAGAGCTGGGAACGAAGTTGAGAAGATGGGTCAGCTACATGGAAGTGAAATGATACTAGGGGAAAACGATACTACTAGTCGAATCCAGGCAGATCTGGTGAAGATGGGCGCTACTTTTTATCACGACTCAACCGGAGGGCCATGACGGGTACCCGGTGCTAACCTACCCGAGCACCTCTTATCATACATTCACATTTACATCTCGGTGAGCCACATAGTTAAATCATACTTTCTATCCATCATTCATACTAATCCCATTGGCATCACTACATTTATATCACCATCAATACTATGCCCATATTAATGTACATGTTTCATTTATAGGCTAACAAAATGATATACAAGATATGCCGACAAGTTAAATACATCTAACCATATACACATGTCTACGAGCCTCTAAGGAGAGTATGTCACAACACATAAAGGGACAGACCCCGCCATGCCCATAAGTATGTACACAAAAGAATAGATACCAAAATGCAGCCCCGAATGAAATGGAGCTCGCTTACGTAGTCTCGAGTAATAAAGCTATGGATCGCCCCCGTCTCCCTGGCCACTGCGGGCATGACACGGCGTCCACAAACAAAAGGACGTCGCACGAAGAATGTACGAGTATGTAAAGCATGATCAACATCATTATAAAAGCATAATAGACAACATAAGAAATAGCATTAGGTGGGAGGTAGTAGAACCATCGTCATAAACACTTACTTGCTTTTCATAGGGACCTTCCATTTCTAATGCGTGATTGTGTACATACATCCATATCCGTATCCATATTCGTATCCGTACTCATTTACATTTCATATCCATATTCATATTCATATTCATAGCATACCCGACCATGAAGGTTCGGTGTTTCACATACCCGGCCATGGCAAGGCTCGGTGATTTATACATACCTGGCCCTACCAAGGCTCAGGGTTATCCGTACCCAACTGCAGTGGTGCGCGCGCGATAGATATCATACCCGGCCATATAAGCTCGGTGTTACATAATAGTCATACATGGACACATATACATAAGAGCTCATAAGCATCTTTGACATCATTACTATTGTCGTTTTATTACATCTATCCTTAGAGGATCACTCATCATATAAGGAATTTAGTAGAATCATAAACATAACGAGAATCATGAGCTTTAGTAGCTTTAAAGATAGAATCATTTGGAGGACATCATAGGCTCATGAAAGAATAGATATATGGCCAAGGAACCATGCCTCATTGAAAGAAAGGTTAGCCTTATATACCTTTTCGTTCAACTATTCTATCGCTTGAACGTTCTCCTTCGATGTTCACGTTTCTACCTTCATTAGAGTTATACTAACATTAGAAAATCGATAGCTTAGCATACTCGACTAAAGCTAGAGAAAATTGGGCAGCATCTCCTTTGTTTATAAAACTTCCTCCATATCATAGATCAACTCCCAAACATCTATAATAACATTCACAACATCATAGCAATAGTCTTCATTTACCTACATTATTCATATTTCTCAATTCACTTCAATTCATCCATATCCATGGTCATGGCGCACTATTACAATCACTCATATACAATGTCTATCCCATGTTTTTTTTAACGCCATTTATAACATAATCATAATCACAACATATCAAGAATCATGACTCAATCCAAGCTACTACTAAAAAATGATACTATTCTCACATTCATGACCCATTTTCTATCTCCTTCTACAATCCAAGTCTTTCTACCTTAAACAAAATGGAAAGAACATAAAACTTACCTTAGATGGTGTAGGAATGAGCCTTGAGTGGAAATACTTTACTTGAAGGAAAACCCTAGCTTCAATCCATAAAGTTTTCTTGACTCTAGCAAACCCTAAAAGCTTTCTTATACTTGATTCCCTTGGATTAATGATATGAGCCTTTGATTTCCCTTAGATTCTTGTATATGAAATATATGGAATGTCCTAGAGACTTGGAGAAGAGTAGAGAAGTGTGAAAAATGGAAATAATGAAGTGGGATCACATTTATATACTTGAAAATCATTCAGCGCGTCGAGTGTTATACGGACACTTATACGGATCGTATAACATTGTACGGTCCATATAAGTGGCCGGTTCACCATCGTGAAATTGCTCTTTTCCGTGGGAGTTATACAGACCCCTTATACGGACCGTATAAAGTTATACGGACCGTATAAGTGGTCGTATAACTCCACTTCCTTGAAATGGTTTCCGGCGTTTCGTTTGATCTCCAATCCTTACGGAACCTTCTTAACACTTGTTTAGCACCTCATTAACAATCTAAGGGACATTATAATCTTCTCCAAAACATCATTAAATCGTCATTAACTTGCCACTCACAAATCCTTTCCGATACATAACGTATACCTTGCGCCTCTTGGCAACTTTCTTCTCTTAACTCAAATGTCTTTACAAATCTCAATTAGGGTCATCAAATGCGGGTCATCAAATGCTATTTCTTACTTATCGATACATCGCATACTTCGTGCCCTTCGTTAGTCTATTCACTGTGCATCAACGGAGAATTTTTTGAGGTGTAACACTTTTACTCCACCAAATACCCTACTCTCCTCCGTCAATGCAAATAGAGGGGTGTTGAGTGCTAGGGTAGCATTAGGGACAGACCCACGCATGTTGCAATCAATGGAACAAGGTGCTGAGGCTCCAAAGGGGAATCAACAAACCCCTAATCCTAACGCTGGAAAACAAATACTTCGGTCTTTGCGGAATCGCGAAGAACAATGCTTCGCAGTGGCTACAAAGCAAAACCGGAACTACAGCCAACGATGGGCGGTTCCCTCGGTGGGTGTGCGAGACAATCGACCCGTAGCCACTAAACAGTAGAGAGGAAGAATTGGGCAAATTTGTTCACGAAACAAGGCGGCCTCTAAAGGTTTGTCCTTCAATTTATTGTACTGTGTTGAAGGATGGTGTGAAGTTGGTGAAACTGGATCGAGTAGAGGTGGATAAGGAGACTATGTTATGGAAGGATGCAATGATATTGTATGTGGTAGGAGATTCACCTATGATTGGTGCTGTGTCTAGATTCCTAGGACAGTGGAGTTTTAAGACAAAACCTGTGATATACTACCACAATGATGGCTATTTTGTCATCGAATTCTTGTGTGCTTCTGATAGAGATCAAGTGATGGTGCCAGGTCTTCATATGATGAATAGCAAGCCGGTGATAGTAAAACCATGGTGTCCTGATTTCAATTTTAGCAAAGAGATTCTGAAAACAATCCCTCTATGGGTGATGTTTCCTAGTCTCCCATTGAATTGTTGGAGTTTGGATTCCCTGAGCAGAATCTCGAGTGGGCTGGGTACTCTTCTATGTGCTGATGATTGCACATCTCGAATGGAGAGAATCTCGTATGCTAGAGTGTTGATTGAAATGGATATTACTGTGCCCCTTCCTATGAATATTAAGGTAATGGATCCTAATGGTGTCATATTTGATCAATGTGTTGATTATGAATGGTGGCCTCAATATTGTCCAACTTGCTGTCAAATTGGGCATGTTTATAAGATTAATCCTCCAAAACAAGTCCCAAAGCAGAGCAAACCTAAGCAAGTCGAACAGGGACCCCGAGGAAGATGAAGTTATCTGGGTCGATAAAGACATGAATAGGCGTACCGGAGACCGACGACCACATGAACCTAATCTAGAGGAGGGAAGGGTATGTCAGGTTACAGAAAATGAAGGATGGAATCAGGTGCAAGGAAAATCAAAAGGGAAACTTCCTGTTACCAACCCACAGGAAGAGGACCAGATTGATGAAAACTGTTTTAGTCCACTACAAGAAACTACTTTCCAACAGTTTTCCACGCTGCCCTGGAACTAGTTGAAAGAGGACAAAGTAGCAGACATAGAGGTGGCATGCCACCTGACCCTAAAACAACCTCCAAATGAAAGTATCCTCCTGGAATGTGAAAGACTTTAATAAAGCGAGTTCAAGCGACAAGGAACCGCAAAAGGTAATAAAGAAGAAGGAGATAGTAGTTTTGGCTGTTACGAGGAGCATGGGTAACTAAACAAAAAGCACAAAGTATAGTTAAAAAAGTGTTCCCCTATTGGGTTAGGTGGGGAAACTATGATTCCAATGACGGGGGGAGGATATTGGTGGTATGGGACCACGCGAAAGTGGACATGTACGTTCTACGTGGCAAATCCTCGAGGCTATTCATCGTTCCGTCAGAAGAAAATGATACGCTTGGGCTTTCGTTTCTTGCGATATGGTCTCTATACTATTCAAGACAAGAAAGATATGTGGAGGCACATTGAAGGGCTGGAACCTACGGTCCAACTCCCTTGGCTAATAATGGGTGACTTTAATGCTGTTCTTAGTCATGATGATAGGCTGGGTAGTCAGATACGGGAGATTGAGATCGTCGAGAGATTTTGGAGAGATGTTGCCATCGGCTTAAAACGCGGTGCTCGAACGAAGAGGTAGGTTTTATACTCTGGACAAATTCTCATGTTCTGTGGAGAATAGACGAGTTCTTGTCAACCCCACGCTCGGGTCAACGAATGGCCACACTTTGAGCCGAAGCCACAGGATGCACACTTCTCTGATCATTCTTTGATGATTGTCACTATTGAAGAGCCACAAATCAAGCATGCTTGACCGTTCAGGTTCCTAAACCATTTAAGTCCCCATAAAGATTTTATGACCATTGTGGAGGAAGTGTGGGCACAACCAGTGCAAGGTACTTATATGGTTAAGGTATGGAATAAGCTAAAAAAGATGAAGGAAGCTATGAAACAGTTAAACAAAGAAGAGTACTCAAAAGTGGAACAAAGGATACATGACACTAGGAATCAATTACAGGTGATCCAAGAGCAGCTGAGAGATTGCTACCATAACCAAGCTATATATGCGCAAGAGAGGGGCCTCAAACAGGACCTTGAGAAATGGGTTACGTGGAAGAAAGTATACTCCGACAAAAATCCAGGGTACAATGGCTAAAAGTACAGGACACTATCTCTCGCTTTTTTCCATGCCGGTATCCAAAGTAGAATTGCTCAAAATCATATAACCAGCCTGGTGTCAGATCAGGGAGAGGCCATTCGAACAGTGGAGGGTATTGAGAAGGAAATAACCGATTTCTATAAGAAGCTGCTGGGAACATGTGCCGACCAACTGCCGGTTATTGATGCATCCATTATGCAGGAAGGACCTATGTTTACTAGAGACCAACAATTGCTGCTCATTGCCCCAGTCACAAATGAAGAAATTCTCTTGGCTTTGAAGGATATTGCTGATCTTAAAGCCCTTGGCTGCGATGGGTTTAACACCTATTTCTTCAAAAAAGAAAAAAACATGGCCTATTTTTGGAGATGAGATCTCAAGTGTTGTATCCTAGCTTTTCGGTAACCACGGTCGTTCGGTCTATCCAATCCGCACCAGCATTTACTTTGGTGCCAAAGGTACAACACCCCTCATCTATAAAAGAATTCAGACCAATCTCTTGTTGTACTATGCTTTACAAGCTGATTTCAAAAGTGTTGACTAAGAGACTGCAGAAAGTAATAGATTGCCTTGTCGATTATGGACAGGCTGTCTTTGTACCTGGTAGAGTTATTACCGATAATATTCTATTAAGTCATGAGCTTGTAAAAGGATACAACAGGAAGGGGATATCTCCAAGGTGCATGCTCATGGTCGACATGCAAAAAGCTTATGACTCTGTTGAATGGCCATTTCTAGAGCAGGTCCTGATTAACTTGAACTTCCCTGTTGTTTTTGTGAAGTGGGTTATGACATGTATTAGGACAGTGTCTTACTCTGTTATTATAAATGACAAACCATCCCCCCTCCCCCCCCCCTCTCTCCCCTTTGCAGCAAGGAAAGGACTGAGACAGGGCGACCCTCTATCTCCTTTTCTATTTGTTTTGACTATGGAGTACTTGAGCCGGCTGATGAGGAAACTGGGAGAAAACCAAAATTTTAACTTCCACCCAAAATGTGCTAGGATGAACCTTATCCAACTTGGGTTTGCAGATGATTTATTATTATTTTGTAGAGGAGATGTAGGATCTATCCGGACATTACTTGATCAGTTCTAATGTTTCTCCAAAGCTTCTGGATTAATTGCAAACCAGTCCAAAAGTTCTGTTTATTGTGGTGGGATCTCTCCTGAAGTGCAGCAAGGAATTTTGGAGGTACTTGGTTTTGCAAAAGGTGACCTGCCCATTAGATACTTGGGGGTACCCTTGAGCACAAAAAGATCATCATCTGTACAATGCCAACCTTTGATTGATAAGCTATTAGGAAGGATTAAATCTTGGACCACAAAGTTTCTTTCTTATGCTGGCAGGGCCCAACTTATCAAATCAGTTTTATTCTCTATTCAGGTGTTTTGGGCTCAAGTTTTTATGCTTCCAAAGAAGGTGATTAAAGTTATAGAAGCTACTTGCATGAGCTTCCTATGGACTGGTGGTGCAGAACTCTCAAAAAAAGGCTCTAATAGCCTGGGATAGGCTATGCCAGCCTGAATCTGCAGCGGGACTCAACATATTGGATATCTATTCATGGAACAAGGCAGCAATTACAAAGCTCTTATAGAACATGTTATACCCCATTTAAACGGGCTAAATTAGGTACAACATATTGGAGATTCCTAAATTGCTAGTTTTAAGGAGTCGCCACCTAATTAATTTAATGGTGAATTAGGACACCTATTTTATTAACTAAGGTAAAGCCTAACTATACCTCCGTTAATGATCTGCTTAATTTTCAATTCTAGGTAAGGGTTCTAATTATCCTAAAGGGAAGGGGTTAGGCATCCTCTAGGATCCATTAACTACGGTTCCGGCCAAACTTAGGTTAATTAATTTAGATTAAATATAGAAAAATTAAATTTTAAGAAAATGGCTTATAATATTACTAGAGTTTTGAAGGAAAATATAAATATGCTATTTAAACTAACTTGTAAAAATATGGTAATTTGCATAAAAGAATAGAAGAAAATATTGGGTTTGTAACTATAATTTCAATAAATATTCGAAACAAACCAACGATGAGTTATTAATCGACTTTGCGTTTTAAAGAAATAATAATGAAATACACAAAATAACTAATGAGTCTTCCTTATCCCTTTTATTATCTTTTGTTAACTATGCTTAATTAGGATGATGTATAATTAAATCAACTTACAATACCTAGATTCATATATTTCATGTTAAATCTCTAAGGCGGTAAAGAAATGGAAAGTAATTCTCTAGTTCAAGGCACATGTTCTCATTATTGGAAATTAATGGTTCTAGTAATAGTAAATATTATAAGTGATGCAAATAATTTTAAGATAAATATTAAAGATAATGTAAATAGTCTAAGATAAATATTATAGATAACGTAAATAAATAAATAAAAAAATAAAGCCTACGGAGTTAACTACTAGTTCCCCCTCTTAACTACCTATTATACTAAATTAACCCACTAATTTACTAGAATTCATCTAAGTTAAGGAAAAAAAAAAAAAAAGGGTTAGTTGCATAAAACAAATTAAAGGCACAAAATAAAATGGAGGAACCCATGTAATTAAATGGGTTGAGCCCATTTTTCGGCCCCCGTATGGGCTTTGGCCCGAGAAAATTTTATTTGATTTTTTTTGTTCCAGCCTATTGGGCTTTGGCCAGAATTTTTTTTTTTTGCTATTTTTCTTTGCTGCGGACAGAACTGATGGGAAGAATGATGTATCGTTAGGCCTTGGCCCAACACCGAACGTGGAAGGGAGACGAGTCCCTCGGACTCGTATGCGATGACCATGCATAAAACGAAAGAAAAGATTAGCATGCAATCAATAAATAAGGCCAAACATATATAATGTAAATTCAAAACGTTAATAAAGGATTATGTATATACTATGTATATTTGAGTATATTTTGTGTATACACATTCATAAGGATACTTAGAAGGTTAATATTGGAAAGCTCTTGCCTCCGTCTTCCCGATGTTGCACAAGTTCCAAGGGATTTCATGAATCTCAGGCATGGCTAACACCGGGGAGGGTTCAAGCTTAATCCATAATGACCGACCAATCTCCTCATAAATGTATTAATCAAAGCATACTCTAAATATACACAAATATATACATACTCCCCATATGAAAACACCTACTGCCTATAACCCAACATGCTGCTTATATTCTTATTCCTACTTTTGGTTTAACGAGACAGAACACTTAAATTTTACATTCCAAGAGATAAATTACTTGCGCTATAATTTCCATGACCATTCATAGCAGACTAGAGAAGGGACACACACAAAGAACTCACTGCTGTATCCATCTTATGCTAAGATAAAAGAGGAAAGGGACTGAAATATGCATCTTTAATTACAAGCTAAACTAAACTCCTACTTAAACTTGAAGGAAACGGACTACTGAACCAAATCAAATGCGCTCTTAATCTATTGAATTTTGCTTGGCTCAAACGCGAGGGAACTGAAAGAAATGAGTAGCAAGAACAAAAGGATCACATACGAAAGTAGAAACAACCTTGTACCGAAACTGGTCCCCATGAATTTAGAGATAAAGAGAACATCAGAGCACGCAAAGAATGAAATGAGCTAAATTAAGGGATAGGATCACAGAGGAGGGATGATGTACAAAAGGAAATCAAACATCATACATGCCATACACAGGTTTTGGTTGTTTATTAGCACCTAGAGATAGTGGGCCTTCTAGGCAATTCAACATAGTTTAAACTCAGTTAGACAAACAGGGGAACCTAGATGAACTAGAAACCCACTGTTGGCATATTTTGTATGTACAAAGCTTCAAACACAGTGTTAAGAGGGAGACCTGAGCTTAAATACTTTTATTTATTTAAGGAAACCTGTTCTGAGATTCCTTAGATATTAAACCAATAGTAAATTAACGACACCAGCCATATAGTTTAGATAGAGTCATTAAAAGCATACGAGAGGCCTGATCAGTTTTACGACTCAAATCATTCATCTTTTAATCTTCATAACATAATTTTTTAGATCCCGGCAGACGTACACAAAGGCGGTATGCGAGTTGTCATAAAAGGTTTAACATACAACAAACTTTAAACTTCCTGAGGCCAAACATCATTTTGAAATATTATCTCTATTGAATAGCATATTGACATATAAATGCTTAAGGCGAGCTTACGCTACCAAATACCAAACGGCCACTTACAGAGTCCTATAAAGATCTGGTAAGCTATCAAACAATGCAAGACATCACAACTAGCATAATATAATCATACTAATCATTCACACAGGCAGACGAATTTTTAATGGACAGTGTGCTCAGGCGAGAGTAGAAACAGCATGCTCTTTTACACTTTACATGAGCCCACCCACATTAGGCCAACATATAAGACCACTTGATCAAAACAGCTTGAACTAAGTAAGAAAATATGACTCGCACGTTTAGAGCAGCTAAAGCCAAGCTATCACGCCTAACATATGTAATTACATAAACAGAGTTAACTCAACAACTAAACTATCATATAAGACTGATTAAGTCCGGATTAATATCAACATACAAATAGACCTATCCATTAAACTGAATTAACCTAGTTAATCAGCATGTTTTACACTACACCACAACTGAAGAAACATCGATGAGGCAGAAAATAAAAAGGGGAAGGGAGAATTACCTTCTTCGGGTGCAGCGAAGTGAGGCGAAGGTTTCAATATCTACTCGAACACTATCAAATCCAAGCTTGCGATGCTCGGATTCGGAACAGTATCAAGGCAAACGAAAACAAAATTGATTTAGTATATTTTTTTGGCTCGATATTAAAACAATGTTGCGGCTGCTGAAAGGATTGATAGTTTTAGGACATTCTAGGCGGCTAAAGCTTGTATTTTTTAGGGGATTTCTCCGACCCGAAAAACCCTCCTTAATTGACCTCCCGAAGAGATTATTTATAGCGGGGAACCTCTAGGGTTTTTTAGAGTTCCAAGATTTGAAACTTTTGGGCGGGTTTTTTTTTAAGTTGAGATCCGTTCAAATCAAAACGTTAAGGTACTTTGCTGTCGTCGATTAGAAACCCAGAAAAAGAAGACAAAATCCATTAAACATTTGTACTCGAAAATGAAAAGGAACTAATAAGAAAAAGTTTCAACTTCACAAACGAATGAAATCCATTAAAAATGTTTCAGATCGACAACAGAAACGGGAAGAAAAAGACGACTTACACACGGTTGAACAACGGACGGGAAAGGATGAGCATTAACTCCTTTCCCCAAAATGTCCATGCAAGGCTGTGTGATCGAAAGGGAATACGCTATTTTCCAATCGCGTCGAGGAGAGAGAGAAAGAGAGAGAGGAGAGAGAGAGAGCGGGGTGAGGAGGCCTTTGCTTTGGAGAGGAACCCTAGTGGTTCTTTTGTTGAGCGCACAGGTCGGGTCGGGTCGAATGGTTAATGGACCGGGTATTAAAATATGGGCTGGATCGGTTGTAGTGGGTTAGTGGACTGAGGAATAAAGACGTGGGCTGGTCGGATTGTAGTGGGCTGGTGTCAACGAATTGGGCTTTTAGCTCAAATGGTTTTAGGACTTAAGTATGGACTTATAAATTTAAGTAAAAGGCCTACTTTAATTAACTATATGCTAACATGTACCAAGTATTACCTAATACATGTTTATTAGTGCTCAGATAATAAAATTATATGACGTCGTAATAGTCGTGCAATACTATTAGTAAATAAGCGCTATTATTTAATTGCACGAACATAAATGCGATGCGTGTGCATAAGGTGGTAAAAATGCTGAAATGATAAAAATAAAAAAAATAAAAACGTGAATTATAATAATACTGGTAACAACAATAAATAATAATAATAATAATAATAATAATAGTAATAATAATAATAATAATAATAGTGGTAGTAGTAACGGTAATAAAATAACAGTAATGACTATAACAGGATGATGAGACGCCGGTATTAATAAAAGCTAATAATTATAGTAAAAACATAAATAATTATTTCCTAAGTTGCCAAAAATATTAGAAGTGAAAATAGATGTTTCGGAGGAAAGGTGGGACAAAATTGGGTGTCAACAACTTGTCCCTCTTTGACCGGTAATGATGAAAGAATTTTCGGGCAAAGACGTTGACTTAGTAGCCTATTTTGTCCCGGCTAGAGGATTTTGGGGGACTAAGGGTAAAGAAAATTTTGAGAGGATTATGGCCGAACTCCAGTCTCCGAGTCGCCTACATATCTCGGGCTACACGAGAATCAGGCCATGTGTAGTTCTGGGATAACTACGACACCTATGAAAGACGAATCCCGATTGGTACGAATCTTTGCAAAATATTGTCCCAGTGTCGAATTATGGAGACACTGGGTATTATGGTAGAGACTTGAAAATTCTGAAAATTGGATATGCTGGAATGCAGGCGGAATAGTTGGAGTTGGAGCCGAGTGTTCGAGATAGATCTTTGGCCCTTGTCGGGAAGTCTGCTTATCCTTCCCAACGCATTGTCCCAGTTCGCTGCCGAAGAAATAGTTCCACGTGGCGCTAAAGCTCCTGCGAAACTTTAAACTAGATAAAAATAGTCAGTAAAAATAAATATCGAAAATAAAGCAATGTAAAATAAATCCGCAAAAGAACTGCAACGATTAAAATGATAGCCTTGCTGAGGCTGATGCAAATGAGGTTCTAGGCTGATGATTCATGAGAATGATGCCTTTTGGCGATGATTAATGAGGCCTTAAACCGGATGGGCTATTTAAAAAGCGAATGATAGATGAGGCTTTCTAAGCCGGTATGATGCGATGTGTTTGCAGGGCGTTTGAAAGTAATAATGCGATAGATGTGCAGTGCATTTGCGAGCATTCGCAAGACATATGTAATGCAGGTGCGGTGTGTTTGCGAGCATTCGCAAGACATTCTGTGCGGAGTGCGGTGCGTTTGCGAGCATTCGCAATGCATTTGTAAGTAATAAAGCAATGCATGTGCGGTGCGTTTGCGTCCATTAAGAAGTATTTGAATGCAAGGCATGTGGGTGCGTTTGCGAGCATTCGCAAAGTAATAATGCAATGCATATGCATGCGTGCGAGCATTCGCGTTCACCTTCACGGGCATTTGAAAGTAATAATGCAATGCAGGTGCGGTGCATTTGCGAGCAACGATGCAGTGCCTTTGCAGGGCACTTGAATGCAATGCACGTGCGGTGCGTTTGCGAGCAATGATGCAGTGTCTTTGCAGGGCAACGTGCGGTGCATTTGCGAGCAATGATGCAGTGCCTTCGCAGGGCACTTGAATGCAATGCGCGTGCGGTGCGTTTGCGAGCAATGATGCGGTGCCTTCGCAGGGCACTTGAATGCAATGCGCATGCGGTGCGTTTGCGAGCAATGATGCAGTGCCTTCGCAGGGCACTTGAATGCAATGCACGTGCGGTGCGTTTGCGAGCAATGATGCAATGTATGTGAGGTGCGTTTGAAAGCAGTAGTGCATATGCAGTGCGGGGCATTTGAAAGCAATAGTGCACGCGCAGTGTATTTGAAAGCATTTATGCGAGGCATTTGAAAGCAATAGAAAATATTTGTGCATCGACACGTTTGAAAAATCATTTGCAAAACTTAAGCAATTAATTTATCGAAAATCTCGAAAATTATTGATACTCGAGAGGCATAATTGTTATAAGAAAACTCAAACCGTTCGACGTGCAATCCTTGCAGGGCTGCAAACATTATATATATGGGCTTCCGCAACTTGGAAATCTGCATCCAAAGGAAATCTGTAAGTTTTGGGGGGAGGTTGATTCGCGTTGGCTTTGAAGATCTGGCTCTTGGCGCTTCATGCTTCCAACTTGGCCTGGACTTGTAACCTCCGCCTATTTCTAAGTCTTGGCCAATTAGCAAAACTATTTGAGTGAAAATCATATTATTTTACAAAGAAATATGCATAAAAATATGTATATAGATGATAAATAATTTCTGCTGAAACTTGGAACTGCGACACATTGTGAAACGAAGCGAATGCCCTTTCTCTCAAAGTCCTTCCTTTGCCTGATGACTCTGTTGACCATATACTCTTCATATCTTTCGATGCCGTTTTGCGATGATGCCCTTTTAAAATTTGTCCCAGTTTCAGGCGCGGGAGGATGCTGAGCTTTTGCATGATGAGACCGAGCCTTATACAGGCTGCCTACGTATCCCACTAAGGGAATCAGGTCAAGCGTAGTTCAAAACATACAAGAAAATAAAATTGAAATTTTCTAACAATGTGACCGAAGCCTATGTAAGCCGCCTACGTATCCCACCGCGGAAATCAGGTCAGGCGTAGTTCATATTACAAGCAAAATGAAAAATTTTCTGAAAATTCCTGACTTAAAAGATCAAACCCGATATAAGTTTCTTACGTGTCCCGCCGAGGGAACGTAATTTCATTACATAAAAAGACATTGCGAGAATATTACATATAAAACAAAAGATATCTCCTAAATGTGATATTTACGGATGGCATCTCGCATCGATAGTTTTCGGCTACACTTTGCCATCCGTTTCTTCTTCTTAAAAGCTCTGGCCATTCTGTTCTGTGCTCAGACCTGGCATATCATCATAAGACCTTGCGAACACATCTATATATTGTTCCAAAAGGTTGACCAATTCTTCCCTTTGTGATAGAGTCAAGTAGACGCTAACCCTTGTTTCTCTCGCGATTTCTGAATCTCCCAAATTTATCGCCGCGGTTTCAGATAAATTTGGTTTCGACTCATTTTCAAAATGTTCGAATTCTTTAGTCAATTCTTCAGGCTGCATATCCTCTTCATATTCTTTGGAGTCTCGTTCGGCATTTGCTAAGGGCTCGCTTGTTTCATTACGTGTCACATTCACAGTATTAGCAGATTTACTAGTTTGATTGCTGAAAGATAAAGATTAATTAGCATAACTTGATTTTGGCATTTGAGCTTTCAAAAGTTTAGAGGCAAAAAGTAACAAAAGCATAAACACGATTCAGGCCTCAATTTTGAATCGTGTTGTTTCATCAAATACAAATTTTCTACCAAGACTCCCGGAGAATCGGGGGCGGGGGTACAAGTCCAATTGTTCAAAGTGTATCCAGGCTCAGCATTCCAGATAGTCGGGGTTTCAGAGCATTCATCTGAAACCACGTTGCATTCAGCTTCCCCCTCGGCGATGAATAAATTCTTAAAACTTTCCACGAGGCTGTCTTCAGGTTCTTCTTCTGATGCTCGGGTGGCGGATGCTTTGAGAAATGACTGATTCAGGAGGGGAACAGGCTTGGACAAGGGAATGTCACTTCTTCTTTTGAGACTGGCCAGCGCAATTTCCTCGGTAGTGGGCTCGTATCCAAGACCGAATGTATCCTTCTGCCCGGGTAACTGAATCGGTTCCACGATGCTATCCAAGTTCAAACCTAGGCCTCGACCAGATTGGAAACCATTCTTCAACATTTCCCATGCCACCATCATAAGTACCCGTGGCAATTTTACCCTTCCTGCTTGAGTTGCACACATAGTTTCCGACATGGAAGATAGATCCATCCAGCCTCTCAACGCTTTCAATAACCGGAATTAGGCTTTCAGGGTAGATTGAATTGCTGCCTTCTCCGTGGATCACAATTTCTTGATGGTTCCAGACAAACTTCAAACTTTGATGCAAGGTAGAGGGAACCGCACCAGCCATGTGGATCCATGGCCTTCCTATCAGCAAATTGTAGCTAGCAGATATGTCCATTACTTGGAATTCCACCATGAACTCCACAGGTCCGATTTTCAAGGCTAAGTCAATCTCTCCCACGACACCTCTCTGGGCTCCATCAAAACCTTTGACTCTCACCTGATTGTCGTGAAGCTTCCCGACATCAATCCCTAAGGCTCGGAGAGTAGTGACAGGACATATATTCACAGCTGAACCTCCATCAATCAATACCTTGGAAATGAATTTGTTCCTGCATCTGACGGTGACATTCAACGCTTTGTTGTGTACCGAACCTTCAGGTGGCAATTCATCATTATGAAACGAAACTTTGTGGGCTTCAAGGATTTCTCCCACCATAGCTGAAAGTTTCTCGCTGGAAGTCTCAGGCCGAACATAAGCTTCATTCAGTACTTTTGCTAAAGCGCTCCTATGAGCTTCAGAACTCGTCAATAGTGCCAATAAAGAAATGCGGTAGGTGTGTTTTCTTCGGTTGTTCTACAACGAGAATATTCTTTGGTTGGCATTTTCCTCCAAAATTCTTGACCTCGGCCTCGATCCACACTTTCTTTTGGCCATTTTCTTTGCTTGGTGCTCCTCGTGCTACCTCTTCAGGGGCATAACACCGCCCAGATCTTGTCATCCCGGCAGCAACGGTATCTACAACTAACTTTGCCTTTCTTTTGTTCTTTTCATCAGTCGAGTAATTCCAAGGAACTGCTTTGGTGTTGAAAGAAAGCGCCTGAGCAACTAAGGCTGTGATCTTAGGCACGGAGTGAGTGCCTCCACTTCAATCGGTGCCCTCACTTGAACTGTAATTACGGGAGCAATGAAGGCTGAGGATTCAATTTTCTCTTCTTTTTTGACTGGTACGATAGTCCCTTCCAGGTTACATTCTTCATCAATGGCGATCATGTTCACATTTGCATCACCATTATTGGACAGAGGGTTGTCATTTATATTTGGGGGAGCCCCTTTTAGCTGGATGATTCCTTCTTTGATCAACGCCTCAACTTTATCTTTAAGAGCAAGACAATTTTCAGTATCGTGCTCGGCAACTCCTGAGTGGTACGCACAGTGCTTAGTCCCGTCATACCATCCGGGAAGGGGGTTAAGAACTCTTCCTTGAATCGGTTGGAGTATTCCTTGCGGTTCTCAATCTTTCATATAATTGGGCTAAGGGTTCGGCTAGTGGTGTATAAGTCTTAGTTGGTTTTCTTTCAAAGTTTGGGCGAATGCAGGTGTATTTTGTGGACGGTTCGGTGATTGATATTGGGGTTGAGGTGAGTAGGTTGGGTGGTATTGTGATGGGCTTTGATGGGCGGGTGTTCGAGGTGAATGATATGCTGGTTGGGTATGGTAAACAGGAAGGGGAGTAGGTGGAGGTTGATAATAAGGCTGAGGGGTTTGGGCGTGTTGGCTGTAGTATGAAGATTGAGATGGAGGGTATTGGTAGGTTAACATTTGGTTTGGTCTTTGCTCTTGGATGGTCATAACCGCGGACACTCCGTCCCTCTTCCTCTTAGTTTATCGATTGAATTGCCTTACTTGTTGCTTGCAAGGCTGCTAAATTTGTGATTCTGCCCGTCTTGATACCTTCTTCTATGAAATCTCCCATCCTGATAACTTCAGAAAACTTTTGCCCGATGACACTTATCAACCTTTCATAGTATGTCGCGTCTTTTAGAGATTGCACAAAAAGCGTCGTCATCTCACTTTCCGCCATCGAAGGGTCGGACCTTTGCGGCTTCGCTCTCCACCGTATCATACTCTACCGAAAGTTTACGTTGACTTCCTTTCTAACTTCATCAAATAAAATCTATACGGGACGGTATCGGTGTTGAACCCGAACCTATCCATGAATTCTCGCGCCATTTCTCCCCAACCGCGCCATTTCTCGCGGATCTTGGCATGTGTACCAATCAAGTGCTTTCTCCCGTCGGGCTCCTTATAAACGACTTCATCCTAATGGCTTGATCTTTCCCTACTCCCACAAACTTGTCACAGTACGATCTCAAATGAGCCCGAGGATTTCCTTTTCCATCAAACATATCAAATTTTGGCACCTTATATCCAGCAGGCAACTCAATATCGGGTTGAATACACAGATCCTCGTATTCCAGTCCTTCACATCCCTTGTGGGTTTGGATGCTTCTAAATGCTTCCTTCAGACTACGAATCTCTTTTGCAACGTTCTCTTCCGCTCTTGCCCTAGCTTCCCTTTCCATCTCCTCATAAGGGTCAAGCTCTGGATCTTCGCGACTGCGAATCGGGTAGTGAATGGTTGAGCTTCACACATATACCGGTGGCACATACTGCATATTATGGCTAGCGGTGTGTGCCAATGGTATGTGTTGAGTTGCTTGGTAGTTTTGGGTAACTGTAGGTTGAAGAATGTAGGGAGTGGTGAAGGGTGGCGGATTGGTTTCTTGAAAGTTAATTTGCTGGGAGTTGGCTTTTTGCAGGTCATTTGGTTGCGGATGGTTTGTTGTATGTTGGTTTGTTGCGGGGCGGTTTGTGGCGGGATGGTTTGTTGCAGGTGGATTGGTGGTGGAATGGCTTGTTGTGGATTTGATTGTTGTGAGATGGTTTGTTGCTGGCTAGTTTGTTGTGAATTGGTAGTGTTTGGATTGACTGCGTAAAGCGGAGGGTTTGAGGGAGAGGGCTGAGGAGCGGGCGAGTCAACAGGTGAAAAAGATGGTGGAATTGTCGCATTTGTTCTTTGTTCGTGGTGAGGGGTATTAAGGGTGATGGATAGATTGGTAAGATTTCGCAGTCGCTCGATCTCGGTTTGTATATTGGCTATTTGCTGCACCAGTTGGGCGATGAGTTCGTCGTTCCCTCCTCCCGAAGCTTCGGGTTCGTCTCTCGGAAGGGTGACAAGTCCCAAGCCAGTCTGTTCGGATGCCCCTGAATCATTCATATCGCTGGATGCTCGCGTCTTTGATCTTGTAAAGTACGGGTGGTCCGCCAGTTCGCAGTCAACACGAATCAACCGTTTGGGAAAATAATCAAAATAAAAGAAAAACCTTTAAAAAAATGAAGAAAACTGCGTTAGTATAGTGCGAATGACTGCTGCTGAAAATAATGCGAACATTGAGCAAACAATGTCGAAAGAAACACATATTGCATAGCAAACAAAACACATATAGCAAACAAAACACATATTGCATGGCAACAAATCAAATAGTAAAAGGGAGATATAGCAAACACAACGCGACCTATTATGCACGGGACCTCCTTTGTGCCAGAGGTAGGCCTAACGCGGATTTGAAGGATAAAATATGCAATTAGATGTCATCCCAATGTGCTATTAATTGAAAGCCCCAAAACATACAATGTTTAGAAATTTAAAAACCCCAAGTTCAAAAGTAATTATTACAATTACTACTTGTCTCTCATAAGCTAATTAAAATGAGGATGTAAAGCCAATCGTTACTCTTGAGCCCCTTATTTGCTTGGATTGAATGCCCGATCTTTCGGCGGTGCATGATATGGCCCAACTCCTCCCGTTTGATGCCTTCTTGACGCATTAAGTGTCTCCATTTGCTCACACTAGTAGTGTATCTAATTCTTGCATGCTTTGCTCGTAATTAAATACTGCTATCCAAATTGTCTTGACTATCTACAAAAGAAAAATACAAGCGATTAGTTCTACCTAAATAGCAAGGTCCATGATTACACGCATGTTTATCCTTCAAATCAATGCATATAACATGATAATCGTCGCTTGGGGTCATAGACCCGTCGGACATTTGGACGAGGTTGACTAATAGACTTAATACACCTTGGGTATTAAGCCTCCTAGGTTTATGCGTGCATGACTTTAAAGAGGATTTGGTTTAGCTCTATCTTAGTTTTCTAGGAGCGGGTTTCCTATGACACAAGGTTCCCCCAAGCGGACAGCTTGGGAGTGAGAAAGCTACGCGGTCACCGAAATGTCGATAATGCGCCCGCGCGATGCCTAAATCCACAAGATCAATCCGACTAAAAATTTTAGTAGTGCACGGCGCGAACCACGAAACCGCTTTAAGTGTGTAAATTGTGTGAATTTTTCGGGGAGTGGAGGAAGTATGAGCGGAATGCCAATTTAATAAAAGCAAAAATATACATATTACATAGCAAAGACAAATAAGGTACAAAACAATAATAAAAACATTTAAAAGCATATAAGGCAAAATAAAGAAAAACAAACAAACAATCCAACAAATTATTAATTAACCTAAGTCTGTTGTGGTTTAGAACCTAATTGTCCCCAGCGGAGTCGCCAAGCTGTTATACCCCATTTAAACGGGCTAAATTAGGTACAACATATTGGAGATTCCTAAATTGCTTTGTTTTAAGGAGTCGCCACCTAATTAATTTAATGGTGAATTAGGATACCTAATTTATTAACTAAGGTAAAGCCTAACTAAACCTCCGTTAATGGTCTGCTTAATTTCAATTCTAGGTAAGGGTTCTAATTATCCTAAAGGGAAGGGGTTAGGCATCCTCTAGGATCCGTTAACTACGGTTTACCGGCCAAACTTAGGTTAATTAATTTAGATTAAATATAGCTTAAATTTTAAGAAAATGGCTTATAATATTACTAGGGTTTTGAAGGAAAATATATATATGCTATTTAAACTAACTTGTAAAAATATGGTAATTTGCATAAAAGTAGAAGAAAATGCGGGTTTGTGCAGTATTTCAATAAATATTCGAAACAAACCAACGATGAGGTATTAATCGACTTTGCGTTTTTTAGAAATGCGGGGAACCTCTAGGGTTTTTTAGAGTTCCAAGATTTGAAACTTTTGGGCGGGTTTTTTTAAAGTTGAGATCCGTTCAAATCAAAACGTTAAGGTACTTTCTTTGTCGTCGATTAGAAACCCGGAAAAAAAGACAAAATCCATTAAACATTTGTACTCGAAAATGAAAAGGAACTACTAAGAAAAGGTTTCAACTTCACAAACGAACGAAATCCATTAAAAATGTTTCAGATCGACAACAGAAACGGGAAGAAAAAGACGACTTACACACGGTTGAACACTGACGGGGAAAGGACGAGCATTAACTCCCTTTCCCCAAAATGTCCATGCAAGGCCTGTGTGATCGAAAGGGAATCTGCACTTTTCCAATCGCGTCGAGGAGAGAGAGAAAGGGGTGAGGAGAGAGAGGAGCGGGGTGAGGTGCGGCTGAAGGAGAGGAACCCTAGTGGTTCTTTTGTTGAGCGCACGGGTCAGGTCGGGTCGAATGGTTAATGGACCGGGTATTAAAATATGGGCTGGATCGGTTGTAGTGGGTTAGTGGACTGAGGAATAAAGACGTGGGCTGGTCGGATTGTAGTGGGCTGGTGTCAACGAATTGGGCTTTGAGGACTTAAGTATGGACTTATAAATTTAAGTAAAAGGCCTACTTTAATTAACTATATGCTAACATGTACCAAGTATTACCTAATACATATTTTAGTGCTGGAATAATAAAATTATATGACGTCGTAATAGTCGTGCAATAATATTAGTAAATAAGCGCTATTATTTAATTGCACGAACATAAATGCGATGCGTGTGCATAAGGTGGTAAAAATGCTGAAATGATAAAAATAAAAAAAATAAAAAACGCGAATTATAATAATACTGGTAACAACAATAAATAATAATAATAATAATAATAATAATAATAATAGTAATAATAATAATAATAATAATAATAATAATAATAATAATAGTGGTAGTAGTAACGGTAATAAAATAACGATAGTGACTATAACAGGATGATGAGACGCCGGTATTAATAAAAGCTAATAATTATAGTAAAAACATAATAATTATTTCCTAAGTTGCCAAAAATATTAGAAGTGAAAATAGATGTTTCGGAGGAAAGGTGGGACAAAATTGGGTGTCAACAGAACATATGTCAGAAGAAGGACAAGCTTTGGGTAAAGTGGATTCACTGCTACTATGGACGAAATAGGGACTTGTTTGAAGATGTTCCTAAGCAATCATCCTAGATTGTGCAGAAGGTCTTGAAAGCAACAAAGTATGTTGAAGCAGCAGGGTGCACTATGGCAGAGGTATGTAGCATGGATCAATTTTCAATCAAATAGTTCTACCTTAAGCTTAGGGGTGAATTCCAGAAAGTTGAATGGAGAAGGCTAGGGTGCAACAATCTAGGATCCCCTAGGTGGATTTTTATACTTAGACTGGCTGCTCTAAACAGGTTGAGCACTAGAGATAGACTCCTAAAATGGGGGATAAATGTGGATCCCATATGTCCTTTATGTAATGTTGGTATTGAGAGTCACTCCCACCTGTTTTTTAATTGCCCAGTGTCAGCGCGATTGTGGCAGAAGTTACTTAGCTGGTGTGGGATCAACAGGGTACCTAGGAGCTGGGATTATGAACTTGCTTAGGCTACTACATATGCTAAGGGGAGGAGTTCGGAAGCTGAAGTGTACAGGCTACTACTAGCTGCAACGATATACCACATATGGACAGAGAGGAACATGCGAGTATTTCAACAAAAACAGCATCCAATCGAGAAAATGGTGAAGTTGATCATACAAGAGGTTCATTCTAGAGGCATCCGTCAGGCAAAGGTAGCAAAATGGTTGGAAGGTCACAACTACTATCCGAATTAGGGGAGAATGATGTACTTAATGGTGTTGATGGCCTGTTTGGTTCTTTTTGCTCTGTGAGTAGTAAGTAGCTCATGAAGCATCTTTGAAGTGTTGAAATTTGTCCGATTTTCGGTTTATGGTCTTTGATCTGTACTCAAATGTTCACTTTGGTTAATAAAATTGTTTATTTACTAAAAAAAAAAAAAAAATTAGAAAAAACATCTATGGTGCTCAACCTGACTAATTCCTTGACAGGACAGCTCTTTATATGCCTGCTATTTGGCCACCACAACTAGGACATTTAAGTAAACGTCAACATATTACAAAAGAAATCTAAATCTTCAGATGATCTTTCAATTACGACAGCCATATCCGATCCATTTCATAATTTCTGGAGCGCATTAAAAACGTTTAGTCTTCTATTTTTAGGTTATATTCTTTAATACCAATGCAATAGATTGACTAACTGTGATCAGATTAATGCCCAGTGTAGCCTAGTCACATAGAGAGGTGCAACTCATCTACTATTATCTAACAATAATCTAGCTATTAATGACCGGACGAAACCAAGAAATAATCCCTCATGTTAAGAAGCAAATTTATGACTGATGATTTAGCTAAAAGTAAATGAAATTTTTTCGGAGCTCCTCTTGACATTGCTTGGGAAGATATTCCATTCCCCTTATTGCTGAACAGGTGGTTGGCTATCAAGCCGAAAAACAGTGTGCATCATGATATTTTGTGAGTAACCCCCCATGTTGGTACTTTGGGGAATATAGAAAGCTAGGTGCTCGGCAAAATATGGGGAAACCAAGATAACAAAATCTAGAGTTCAATATTCTATGTTGAATCACATTAGGTGGCTATGCTATAAGTCTAATGCTGGCCCTCAAACTTGACCTACTTGTGCACACCCAAAGTTGAAGTGCCTACTTGTACACACCTAAAGTTGGAGGGCATACTTGCCAGCTGAGGTCAAGTTGGAGGGCATGTTTATGTTTTATGCCTTAAATGAACGATGCTCTTGGCATGATGTTTGCAATAGGATCTCAATCATGTCCCCGAGAATTAGAAGCATCATAGTTAAGTAGACAAAACAGAGCTCAACTGGGAAAAGTTAACACTGATGGTAACAGACAACCAAACAGTTGAACTTCTTTTAATGGCATTTGTTGAACCTCGTTTTGGAGGCTCGAACAACTACGCAGTGTTGGGAAGAAACAAGCAATAACCAAATTGCACGACGAGGTAACAGCGGAAGAAATACCCAAGTCGAAACTTCCCACACTATTTGAACCAAGAGAAGACAATAAACACTAGCACGAGATGGAAATCCGGGCAGCTATACCAACAATAAAATAGCAAAGCAAGCAAAAATAAATTGAATGGAAGAGACACCAAATCTACGTGGTAAAACCCTTTAAGGTGAAGAAGAAACATCCACGGGACCTCCGGCCCACAAAAGCTCCACTATAAACAACAAGAGTTACAACAATGTTCTCCAAATGGCTACAACAACAAAGCCAAGCACGGAGCAACAATATATAAAAGATAGCACCAAAACTAGCGAAGAAAGGAGAGAAATCACCCCCAAAAATGAGCTACTGTTCGTACTCGAAGACTGGATCTACAGACCACAAACTCCGATCTCTACCGTTGAAATCGAAGAACCAGATGTTGAGAACCCCCAGTTCAAATTTCACCACGATCCAACGGTTAACGAATCGGGAAACACTATTTAAAGCGGACTGCTGTAGCAGAAAATTTCTGGACGAAAATCTGCTTTCTCTCTCACGTTTTTCTCTCTATATGGCTGCTACGAATTCACTCTTGTGTTCTAAAAAATAAGACCTAAATTGATCCTATATATAGAGGAAATTTTGGGAAAAATTGGCCTGGTCCAAATTGGATTGGGTTTTATTAATCCAATTCCACATAGGAAGGGAAAACCCAAAAACCTAATTGGATTGGGTTTTATTAATCCAATTTCACATAGGAAGGGAAAACCCAAAAACCTAACAATTCTCACCCTCCCGACTATGTGGAGGAAATCGCCATCCTGGCGATCAAGCAACTCTCTTCAAACTTCCCTCTTGGCAAAGCTTTAGTCAACATATCCAAACCATTATCATCGGTGTGAATCTTATCAAGTTCAAGCAACTTAGAATCCAACACATCTCTAATCCAATGGTATCTGTTCTCCCCCGTCAGTCAAGAGTACAAACTCATTGGGAGAATATCGAGATGAAGGTACTTTTTCTCTAATAGATCTTCTGAGAGAACTCTCTGGAACATCGATAAGCGGTTCTTTATTGCCAACCACATCATCTTCCACCGGAGCATCAACAACTTCATGTTGGTCATTCGAACATGATCACTATCTTCATTATCAACTTGATCTTCATTATTTTGAAGATTTTCTTCGAGTGCAATAGTCACGAGAAGGCTGGATCAACATCAACTAAGCTCTCATTGCTCTGAGAATCAACCTTCTCAGCTTTGTCAAAATCTTCAATTGTCTGGTCTTCAAAGAACACAACATCACGGCTTCTAATAAGTTTCTTCTCAACTGGGTCATAGAAACGATATCCAAATTCATCTTGACCATAACCAATGAAGATACACTGCCTAGTTTTAACTTCCAGCTTTGACCTCTCATCCTTAGGAATATGCACAAAGGCCTTACACCCGAAGACTCTCAGATGAGCATAAGAGACATCCTTACCAAACCAAACTCTGTCAGGGACATCACCATCCAAAGCAACAGTAGGAGATAAATTGATAACATAAGCGAGATTAAGTGCTTACGCCCAAAATGAATGCCGGCAACTTAGCATCGAAAGCAAACATCTACCCTCTCAACTAGAGTTACTGTTTATCCTCTCTGCTAAACCATTTAACGAGGAGTCTTTGGAGGAGTTTTCTGATGCCAAATACCCTGTTGTCTACAATAATTATCAAAGGGACCAATGTATTCACCACCATTGTCTGAGCGGATGCATTTTAGTTTCTTCCCTGTCTGTCTCTTAACCAAGGCCTGAAAAGTCTTGAACACATCAAGTACTTGATCCTTGGACTTCAAAGGAAATACCCGAGTTTGCGAGAATGATCATCAATAAAAGTCACAAAGTAAAGTGCACCACCACGAGAGCTTACTTTAAAAGGACCACACAAATCGAGAATGTACCAACTCCGCCAAATCCGACTTTCTTGAAGGTGAATGACTGCGAAAAGAAACTCTTTTGTTTTCCGCTAAGCAATGAACACGTCTCTTTAACTTTGCTTGTTTCACTCCGGAAAGCAAATTCTTCTTAGCCAAGTTATCAATCCCTTCTACGCTCATATGACTCGGCCTTATGCCATAATTCGATGAAGTATCATTCTCCACCAAATTTACTGAGTCACCACAAATGGAGCCCTGAAATAAGTACAAGTCAGACATCTTGTAACCTCGAGCCACAACCATTGAACCTTTAAGAAGCTTCCACTAGCCACCACCAATGGTTTGATCATAACCATCATCATCAAGCTTTCCTACAGAAATTAAATTCGGCTAGAACATACGGAGCGTGCTTGACATTGTTAAGAACCAACCTCGAACCGTTCTTACTTTTCAAGCAAAGCTGTGCCAATGCCAAGTACCTCGACCTCACTATTATTGCCCATTCGTAAATTTTCAAAATTACCCAGAGTATAAGAATAAAATAATTCCTTCTTTGGCGTGACATGAGAAGTGGCACCTGAATCCACAAACCAGGTAGACTCATCACAAACCAGTGTGACTCATCACAAACAAGATTGATATCATTTTTACCACAAGCAACAAGAAGATCATTTTCGAACAACAAGAACACGATTTTCATTATCGCCTTCTTTCTTTTGCCTTTTCTGGTCTCTCTTAAACTTGTAGCAATGTTTCTTGATGTGCCCTTTCAAGTGACAATAGTCGGATGTAAGATTCTTGTACCTGGAGGATCTTGACTTGCTTCTACTTTTGCCTCTGTCATTCTGACCTCTGAAGTTACTTCTCCCCCTGTCTTCAGTAACCAAAACATCGGAGTGTGAAGTTGAAGAAGACGACGCTTGAGATCTTCTTCTCATCTCTTCATTCAAAACACCACTTTTAGCATATTCCATAGTTACACCATCACTGGGAGTAGAATTAGTCAAAGAAACTCTAAGGGTTTCCCAAGATTCTGGCAAAGTATTAAGAAGCCAAAGTCCCTGTATTTCTTCATCAAACTTGACACCCATTCCAGACAACTGATCAAGGACACCCTAAAAATCATTGATATGATCAGAAATAGGGCTGCCCTCTTTATATATAATATTCATCAATTGTTTCAGTAGGAACAGCTTATTATTGCCAGTTTTCGAAGCATAAAGTGTCTCGAGCTTTTCCCATAAGCTTTTAGCATTTGTCTTATTCACAATATGATTTCGAACATTATCTTCAACCCATTGCCTAATATAGCCACAAACCTGTAAGTGCTCTAATTTTCACTATTCATCTTTAATAGACACGGGTTTCTTAGAAGCAAACACAGGTAAATGCAATTTCTTGACAAATAGAAGATCTTTCATCTTGCTTTTCCAAATATGGTAATTCTTTGCCATTTAAACAAACCATCTTGCTCATATTTGCCTACATCATGCAAATAGACAATCAACACAACCAAATACAACCACAAGCTCTGATACCACTTTGTTGGGAAGAAACAAGCAATAACCAAATTGCACGACAAGGTAACAGCGGAAGAAATACCCAAGTCGAAACTTCTCACACTATTTGAACCAAGAGAAGACAATAAACACTAGCACAGATGAAAATTCGGGCAGCAGCTATACCAACAATAAAATAGCAAAGCAAACAAAAATAAATCTAATGGAAGAGACACCAAATTTACGTGGTAAAACCCCCAGGTGAAGAGAGAAACATCCACGGGACCTCCGCCCACAAAAGCTCCACTATAAACAACAAGAGTTACAACAATGTTCTCCAAATGGCTACAACAACAAAGCCAAGCACGGAGCAACAATACATAAAAGATAGCACCAAAACTAGCGAAGAAAGGAGAGAAACCACCCCCAAAAACGAACTACTGTTCGTACTCGAAAACTGGAGCTACAGATCACAAAATTCGATCTCCACCGTTGAAATCGAAGAACCAGATGTTGAGAACCCCCAGTTCAAATTTCACCATGATCCAACGGTTAACGAATCGGGAAACACTATTTAAATCGGACTGCTATAGCAGAAAATTTCTGGACGAAAATCTGCTTTCTCTCTCACATTTTTCTCTCTATATGGCTGCTACGAATTCACTCTTGTGTTCTCAAAAATAAGACCTAAATTGATCCTATATATAGAGAAAATTTTGGGCAAAATTAGCCTGGTTCAAATTGGATTGGGTTTTATTAATCCAATTCCACATAGGAAGGGAAAACTCAAAAACCTAATTGGATTGGGTTTTATTAATCCAATTCCACATAGGAAGGGAAAACCCAAAAACCTAATACGCAGAAGCTAAGGCTGCGTTAACTGGAATTCAATGGTGCCAAGAGAACGGATATAATAATGTTATATTGGAATGTGATTCTATACTTACTGTTAATATGTAAAGGTAAAAATAGCGTTCCATGATATTTACATGATATTATCGAGGAGGCTAAGCAAGCTATGGGCTATCTGACTATTGAGATACAACACTGCTTCCAAGAAGGGAATTAAGACAGCTGATGTTTTAGCAAAATGGAGTTGCGAAGGAGAAGAAGATCCTTTTTTGTCACAGATCATCCTAAAGAAGCACTTGG
This sequence comes from Lycium ferocissimum, assembly GCF_029784015.1. Classification (NCBI taxonomy): domain Eukaryota; kingdom Viridiplantae; phylum Streptophyta; class Magnoliopsida; order Solanales; family Solanaceae; genus Lycium; species Lycium ferocissimum. The sequence goes on from NC_081344.1 coordinate 64,978,887, forward strand.
CCCGTACAGATTAGATTTGATCAAGATGCCATCCTTTAGGCATAAGTCTTTAAAACATTCCTTATTTTGTCTATTCAAAATGCAGGGTAAGACTGCTTACAATAGACCCTTATAGTCCGGTCTTTTCCCGGATCCCGCATATAGTGAGAGCTTAGTGCACCGGGCTTCCTTGTTCTTGATCCCTCCTTCTAGTTGCTTAGTTTTGAAGTCTTTTTCAACAAGGAGGGATGCACTGTGCTTCTTTTCTCTGTTTACATGCCCCCCGTCCATCGATGTAATCATTTGCCTATTAATATACAAGGTAGGGGTTAATGTCAAACCCCCATGCACCACAGCTGAGCATAACCTGGGTGACATTTTCTTAAAAAAATAATGTTGAGAAGCAAAAGAATAAACCTGAACTAAAAAGGAGGCACTGCTAATGATTCACCTGGTCCATCCCAGATAACTTGAAATCTGAAGCAACTGATAAGAGAACAACCACTCGTCAATGCCAAAAGCAAGTAGGCATCGGCAACAGGAATGAATCCACACTATCCGTTTCACTCCATAAACCCCATTTTAAATCCAATATTAAAAGCAAATGATTCAGAAATATGGATAAATTGTAGATTGACTTACGATAAGATTCATTTGTCACAAGCGTGTACTTCTGAAAGGATACAATTAGAGAGAAATAGAGCAAATACTAAGTAATGTTTTTAGTATCTGGCAAGTAAATTCTTAGTTCTCTTTGTTCAAGTCATATGAGATAATTCATGAACTCTGCAGCAGTAGCAACAGCAGCACCTGCAATCGCATCCATAACAATCTTGTCTCTGTTGTTGCTGCATGCAGCCGATACAACAGCCCCAGTCAATGCACCTCCAATCATTGCATTCTTCTGCAAACAGAGTAAAGGAAATGAATCGAAAACGAAAGGGTTGATAGTATTTTTGGTCCCTCAGTTATTAATAAATTCTAATTTAGTCCTTCTGGTATCTGACTAAGCATACTTAACCTTCAATTACATGAGATGTGCACTTTTGATTCCTTTGCTTGTGAATAATCACAAATCTCGTAAAGTATTAACTGTTCTACCATTTAAATACCCACGTGTTATGTTAAACTTGTATTGTTGCTTCATATTTGAGGATAATGTACTTCTGAAAATAGTCTAAATATGACATATTTCCCACATAAATGGACTAAAAGTGAACATTTTAACTATTGGAGGTTAAATATACTGATTCATATATCACAAGGACCAAAATCAAAATTTACCTATAACTGAGGGGCCAATAGTGCTACTCGTGTTTCAGAAAGAAAATTCAAAATTTCAATCTTCTTTCAGTAGGACCGTCAAATGGAACATTCGTCACAAATAAATTACATAACACATACCAAAAACCAACATTCTGAACAAAAAAAAAAAAAAAAAAAAAAAAAAAAAAGAGCAAATTAATGTCTGGTAATCAGATTTCTGGATTCCCATCCTATAAATACTTAGAATCATCTGATGGTCAGAACTCGTGCGAAATTATACCTCAAAGAAAGGCTCAAGACATATATGCCCGCTTTAACCCGCTTTAATATAACTAAAGCCCCTATCTGTGCCAGGTATCTTGCTGCTACGAAACAGCAGAGGACTTTGACGATAAGAATGCCGAAGATACAAAGAGAAGATGAACTAGTTTCACATATGCCAACATTATTGCAAACAATTTGTTAGTGTGTCACCACTATAACCATCCTTACTTTGAGTATGACCAGTGCCGGGAACAATTTCTGATATTGTCCCCTATTCCTACAGTCAGTCTCTAGTTTCTTTTACTACTATTTTCTCAAACTCTTTTAATTTTTTTTTAAATTATTAACTATATTGACTTATAGTACTTTCATATAATTTTCAAATATGTAAATTTTATTTCAAAAAAAAAAAAAACTTGAAGAAACTATGCTCAACTTTGACCCTCATACTTGGAACGGATTACTATCTTCATCAAAATTTCTGCAACATTGAGGAATGCATAATTACATTGTATGACAGGTTAAAATTAAATAGCTAGCATACCACAAAGAAGCTTATCTTTTTTCTTCTTGTTCTCTCATATATCTTACTCCCTCCATCCCATTTTATATGAGGGTGTTTGACAGGACACGAAGTTTAAGAAGGAAGACTTTTGAAACATATGGTCTAAAACAAATCATAGAAATTTGTGTGGCTAGAAATTTTTTTATTAAGGTTAAAAAGGTAATTTAAAGTTCAAGTGTTACTAAATATAGAAAGATGTCATTCTTTTTGGGACCGACTGAAAAGGAAAGAGTGTCACATAAATTGGGACGGAGGGAGTATCAGTTTAACAGCAAAGTATGCAATATTATCACAGATAGGACATGATGGGATAACCAACAATAGATTTACATTTAGGCCTTTAAATTGGTTACCAGTTACCATCACAACCAGTCTATTACTAGAATTGCGATTTCTCTTTACCTTTGTTTAATTCGTTACTGAATCATGATTATCATATTAAAGATCTTAGTGCAATATTTATCACTCATAAGTCATAACCAGAGTAGTGGCCACCACGAGGAATGTTGATAGAACAGAATCTGAACGCAAGCATGGTTAAAAGTAGGGGTGACAAATTAGCCCATGAAAACATGACCTGCCCAATTCACTCAAGTTTGGGCGGGTCATTGATTCACCCATTTATTAGCTCAGCCCGTTTTACCAATTTCAGCCCATCTTAAAGTTGGGCTGATATGTCGTTCAAATTGACCCATAGAAACCTTGTCAAAATATTTTCAAAAAGACATTTTTTATTTGATATGTTATATATACCAATAGTAAAGAAAATAAATAGTTTTATTAGGTGCCTAAGAAATTAAAAAGAACAAACAAAGAAATTAAAACATAGTAATAATTGGGCGGATTGGGTTACCCTCTTTTTAGCCCATTATAGACCCAAGTAATGACCCGGCTATTTATTAACTCAGCCCATTTTTGAGCAGGCCCAAAACCAGCCCAACCCACCCATTTGACACCCCAAGTTAAAAGCAAAGACAACGTAGAGAGGATGCAATAGTAGGGGCAATCAACTTCCATTCGTTGAGCAAATTCATATAAAAATGCAATACAAATTACCCAATCTCTGGTTCCACGAATTCTCTCCGCTCCATACTCCATTCCAGCATATACTCCGGCAACAGTCCCTGAACGGAGAGACAAGATTCGTTATATAATCTACTCGAAGGTTAGAGAAATTGAGAGACTAAAAAATTCTTTTCTAACCATCCATTTTGAAATTTATATATAATTATATATGCGGGTGGAACTCGTGCAGATTACTCACCCCAATAAGCACCTTCTTTACACATTTTCTTCAACTGCAATCAAAGATAAATTCAATTAAAACGCAACAAGCATGTCAATCAATCTGTTTTTTCAGTCAACATGAGTATATCCTCCAGAATAGCCATTTATGTTCTTACCACAAAATTTTACTTTATCACATTTTCAGGTGTTGTAAGCTGTCTTTAAGATAAACAGACACTTTGGTTTTACCGAGCTAGGCCTATAGTTTGCTACATAATAGTTAGTTAAAATCTTTGCTATAACTTTTGCTTACTCTGTATAGATTGATATTTGAGCAAAAAAGCAACATTTCATGGGCTTCACATACAACAGGTTAAACTCTTTTAATCTCAGTTAGAGGAAAACTAGCCGAGATGCGGTTGCATATGAAGGGTGTACATAGGAGCCTGTAATCGGTAAACGAATCAACAGGTGTAAGGGTACGATTTGCGTGGCTGATATATCTTGATTACCTCCCTCACCGGTCCTGTACTTATGTTTATCAACAGACATATTGAAAGATTAAGAAACCAACACAAAAACGTCCCTAATGTTTGAGGATAGGTTCAAAATAGTCTCTTAAGTTTGCACTGGTTAGCACCGTCTCCGTCAAATATTTTACAATTTATGTTCGTTGAATTTGATAGAAACAGTGTAAAAGAAATATTTAACCATAAACGCCAAGATAGTCCCATTAAATCCTAAAATATGCAACACCAAAAACTGCACTAAACACTAAAAAGATTTTTTTTTTTTTTTTTAAAAAAAACAGAAATTACACTTCAAAAAGTTGCACCAAACTATAGAAATAAATCAAAAATGGCAAAAACTACAAAATTGTACCTCTACATATGAGTTCCTGCTAATCTCCTTTTTTTATAGTATCCGTCAAATCTAATGGATGAAGCACAATAAATATTTGACGGAGACTAAAAGTGTTAACTTTTGACAAACTTAAAGGATCAAAACTATTCAGTGCATACTTACGGGACTACTTTGAACCTACCCTCAAACATAAAGGACCATTTTTGTCATTTTCTCACATAGATGCATATGATAAACACATTAGAAAAATGTTCTCCCTATTTTCAGGAGCAATCAAGACTCTGTAAAGAGCAGTTAATAATGTTTCTTTGCTTTCTGTTTATAAGTAGGATGAAAAGAGGGATAGAGATTTGAGACTTCATTGTCCAAAGTGGAAAAATAATGGTACAGAACACACAATGCGAAGAGCACTTAGAGCCATATTTTTGCCAACTGAGTTTTTTCAACTTAAATAATGGCAAGGAAAACCTTCGTCACAAATCACATCTTGTAGGTGCCAAAAAAATCTACAAGCGGAGGATCACATCATTAAGCCAAATTTTATTAGAAACCATCTCCCTTATATAAAACTGAATAAACACCTAAAACAATCAACTAGAGTTTTGCACAAATTTACAAAATGATGTCCATTGCTAAAGGCATACTCACCGATTTCTCAAAGTGGTGACTCGAAACACTGCCTGCAAAAACAAATAGTGAGCTCAATAGTCTGGATAATTTTATATAGAAAAGCTTGTAACCTAAATATCGTAGGAATTTACACTTCAACATAACACAGGAAAGAAGAAAATCAGAAATCCTTATGTTACATATCACCAGGAAATCAGCCACTATTACTTTTCGAGAAATGACATCAAGCATCAGGTATGTCATGGGTTAACCCGTTTTTTACTGACATGAAATGTGGGTGGCTTGGGTTGTCACCCATATTTCCTTGGCCCATTTTCAAGCCACACAAATCTTACCCAACCCACCCATTTTCCACCACTAGTCTTGACACAACGGTGTCACTAATATGATATGGGTGTGAGAACTTCGTCTACATTAGTGGAAATACACTAAAAAAATACTCAAAATAACTAGGAAAAACAGTATGAGGTAGTTATACTCCCTCTGATTCAATTTGTTTGACTTAGTCTGTTTCAAAAAGAATGTCACTTTCTATATTTAGTAACTCTTTATCCCCAATATCCTATGTGTCATCTTTATGACCACAAGATTCAAAGAGCATTTTGATACATAACACACATCTTTAGTTTAAGACATCAAGATTCAGAAGTTTCTTTGTTTTCTTGAACTCCGTGTCGAGTCAAACTAAAACAAACAAATTGAAACGGATGGGGTAGTATATGCACTCGTAACAAGTCCATGCAATATAGGCCATTACTGGGTAATTGAGAATTCTAGTCACGTCAATAACATAGTACCAACTAAATATGTGTGCATTAATATCCTTGCTATTGGAATTAACTTTGCATATGAAAGCCAGTAATTTGCAATTGGGTATTCAAGAAATGGAACCAGAACTAAAATCCAACGAAAAAGCAAACCTCTTTTGACGATTTCATAAGTTTCTTCTGCAGCAGTTTTGGCGACAGCAACCTAAAACAAGTAAATTATGGTAAACACTAAGCAAACTCATCTTCACAAACACCAAGAAATCGACGAATTTGAGGTAATTAACAGCACATATACTCCCTCCGTCTCAAATTATCTGTCGTAATTTTCTTTTACATGCTCCTTAAAAAACATTGATTAGGAGAGATTTTTAACTACTTTACTGTACATTGGTATTTGAACAATCATAACATTGAGGTGTTTGTAGTCTTCAACAACAATAACTGCTAAGGCTAAAATGGGGAAAATAATTAATTTTGTCCTGAACTTCTAACACTACAAATAATTTGAGACAGCTATTTTCACCTCATAATTGAGGTATTTGTAGTCTTTAAGAACAATAACTCTTAAGGGTAAAATGAGAAAAATTATTCTTGTCTTGAACTTTCAAAAAGACAAATAATTTAAGATAACTATTCTTAGAAACTATGACGGATAATTTAAGTCAAAGAGGTGTTTGTAGACTTCAAGAACAATAACTACTAAGGGTAAAATGGGGGAAAATGATTAATTTTGTCCTGAACTTCTAAAACAACAAATAATTTGAGAAAACTATTTCTAGAAATCACAAATAATTTGAGACAAAGGGAGTACAAATAATTAATTTTGTCTTTTTAGAACTTATAAAATGACAAATAATTAGAAATCACGACAGATAATTTGAGACAGACGGAATAAAAGAAATTACAGTACTAGACAAGAGAGAAGAGATTAATTACAGTGCCAATCTTCAAGAAAGCATCAACAGTTTGATTGAGTAAAGGATTTCCCATATCAATCACTACATCCACCTTTGGAGTAGCCAATGATCCTGAAAACCTGCTCCGAGGCATCTTTTTTCTTTCTTTTTTGTTGTTTGTTCTTTGTTGTTCTGCCTTCTACTCAAAATACACTCACTCACAGCACAGGTAGTCCACTCACTCAATATACACTCACAGGTAGTCCACTCACTCTTTGGGGTAAGGACTAAGGTACCAATTTATTTATTTGTTTGGCCTTTTCCAATGCATGCAAACTCCAATGATGCCAGCAACCAGCTGTTTTTTTTTTTCTTTTTTATTTACTTTTTTCTTCTTCTTACTTTGAGAAAATGAATTTTAATTCTATGCACGTAAGGTGTAAAATATTTATTCAATTGAATTACTAATAAAAAGTGCAAATAATTTTTTTTCAATAAGTATTGATTGGTAATATGGTAAAATTGTTTGTGTTATTTATTTAGTGATTACATTTAGTTGTGTTCCTTAATATTTAGGTTGACGAACCAGGTTTCAATTAGGCGAAAATCGAGTATACACGATTCAACCCCTCTGTATATAGGTTCACTCTAGAATGGTAATGACCTCTGTATATAGGTTCACTCTAGAATGGTATTGATGTAAAATGAAGTTATAACTCTATTTATCTTCTTTCTTTTTTTACTTTACTCATTTCAATCAATGTTTGACTTTTTTAAAGGCACATAAGAATATATGTACTCCTTTAAATTATTTTTTGTAAAATAACTAATAGACTAAGTTGTGTTATTTTCAAGAGTTATTTGCTAAAAATGAAGTTGATGCAAGTGGTAGTGATTGTATCCCGTTCTCTAGACATATAGCTAATAATATCATTCAAAAAATATTTGTACTGCTTGCAGTTATTATTTTATTGTTGTATTTTATTTAGCACTGGTTTTAAAATGTAATCGTAACGTAAAACGTTACATAGATCAAGTTCAAAATTTGATTAATTTAATGAAATAGAAATGCTTGAGAGCTGTGTGAATATAAGATGGTATCACGTATTTTAAAATCTGAAGAGCATCATACAAATTAAAATAGTGTAGTATTAAATTTGTACCTATTGTCACACGGGCGAATCATGATAGTTTTCCTCCATGAATGGTGTAAACAAAGACCACCAGTCCCAAAATACTCGAACTTAATTAAAGCAAAACAAGAAAGAAAAAAACAGTCATTGCTTGCCGTGTCATCTGTCGGTGGTTAAAAAATCGGCATCTCTATGAATTTAGAAGTTCATGCAAAGACCAAAAGCTTCGTAGTCATCAACTTCTAGATAATATTTTCTCCATATATACAACGTGTGTACCAGTTAAATATATGTATATTTCTTATTTCTAACATCTTTTCCTCCACATAAAATGCAATTATCAGCAATTATCAATTAACTTAAGCGGGGTGCTGCTTTGGGGTCAATGGTAATTCTACATCTAGAACACACACATTAGAGTCTAACCATCAATTTCCAAGAAATCTACTAGAGTTGTAGTGAAATGATAAACGATGCATTTTCATCCTTTACAATCAAAGTCTCTTAA